>NC_056737.1:1126676416-1126921416 GCF_019279795.1 Protopterus annectens
GGTAAAAAAAAACAAATCGTATTTTTAAAAACTCTAAAAAAAATAATTTCCCTTAAGAAATGTACAGGTAAGCCTTTCTGGTAAAGCTCAGAAATGTTTTATTTTACCCCTTAAATAGAAGGTTTAGTTCCTAGCTCCACCCCTCAGTTAACAAATGATTAACCTTAAGTGACCTCTTCTATCTTATGAATGAGTCCTTAATTGATCAGTTCTAATTTCTGCCTGACTCAGAAGAGAGAGAGCACTGTGGTCTCTTTTGAAGTTTTAATATGCTGTTAAAGCAGAATGCAGGTAAAACACAAGGTAAAGAAAACAAACTACAGTATTTAAAATATACAAAATACAAAAAATAAAAGCAAACTAACCTTTCCTTCACAGAAAAGTGTAGCAGAGTCTGGATGAGCCTTTCTGGTAAAGCTCAGAAATGTTTTATTTTTCCCCTTAAATAGAAGGTTTAGTTCCTAGCTCCACCCCTCAGTTAACAAATGATTAACCTTAAGTGACCTCTTCTATCTTATGAATGAGTCCTTAATTGATCAGTTCTAATTTCTGCCTGACTCAGAAGAGAGAGAGAGCTGTGGTCTCTTTTGAAGTTTTAATATGCTGTTAAAGCAGAATGCAGGTAAAACACAAGGTAAAGAAAACAAACTACAGTATTTAAAATATACAAAATACAAAATAAAAGCAAACTATTCTTTCCTTCACAGAAAAGTGTAGCAGAGTCTGGATGAGCCTTTCTGGTAAAGCTCAGAAATGTTTAATTTACCCTTTAAATAGAAGGTTTAGTTCCTAGCTCCACCCCTCAGTTAACAAATGATTAACCTTAAGTGACCTCTTCTATCTTATGAATGAGTCCTTAATTGATCAGTTCTAATTTCTGCCTGACTCAGAAGAGAGAGAGAGCTGTGGTCTCTTTTGAAGTTTTAATATGCTGTTAAAGCAGAATGCAGGTAAAACACAAGGTAAAGAAAACAAACTACAGTATTTAAAATATACAAAATACAAAAGCAAACTAACCTTTCCTTCACAGAAAAGTGTAGCAGAGTCTGGATGAGCCTTTCTGGTAAAGCTCAGAAATGTTTTATTTTACCCTTAAATAGAAGGTTTAGTTCCTAGCTCCACCCCTCAGTTAACAAATGATTAACCTTAAGTGACCTCTTCTATCTTATGAATGAGTCCTTAATTGATCAGTTCTAATTTCTGCCTGACTCAGAAGAGAGAGAGCTGTGGTCTCTTTTGAAGTTTTAATATGCTGTTAAAGCAGAATGCAGGTAAAACACAAGGTAAAGAAAACAAACTACAGTATTTAAAATATACAAAATACAAAAAATAAAAGCAAACTAACCTTTCCTTCACAGAAAAGTGTAGCAGAGTCTGGATGAGCCTTTCTGGTAAAGCTCAGAAATGTTTTATTTTACCCCTTAAATAGAAGGTTTAGTTCCTAGCTCCACCCCTCAGTTAACAAATGATTAACCTTAAGTGACCTCTTCTATCTTATGAATGAGTCCTTAATTGATCAGTTCTAATTTCTGCCTGACTCAGAAGAGAGAGAGAGCTGTGGTCTCTTTTGAAGTTTTAATATGCTGTTAAAGCAGAATGCAGGTAAAACACAAGGTAAAGAAAACAAACTACAGTATTTAAAATATACAAAATACAAAAGCAAACTAACCTTTCCTTCACAGAAAAGTGTAGCAGAGTCTGGATGAGCCTTTCTGGTAAAGCTCAGAAATGTTTTATTTTACCCCTTAAATAGAAGGTTTAGTTCCTAGCTCCACCCCTCAGTTAACAAATGATTAACCTTAAGTGACCTCTTCTATCTTATGAATGAGTCCTTAATTGATCAGTTCTAATTTCTGCCTGACTCAGAAGAGAGAGAGCTGTGGTCTCTTTTGAAGTTTTAATATGCTGTTAAAGCAGAATGCAGGTAAAACACAAGGTAAAGAAAACAAACTACAGTATTTAAAATATACAAAATACAAAAGCAAACTAACCTTTCCTTCACAGAAAAGTGTAGCAGAGTCTGGATGAGCCTTTCTGGTAAAGCTCAGAAATGTTTTATTTTACCCCTTAAATAGAAGGTTTAGTTCCTAGCTCCACCCCTCAGTTAACAAATGATTAACCTTAAGTGACCTCTTCTATCTTATGAATGAGTCCTTAATTGATCAGTTCTAATTTCTGCCTGACTCAGAAGAGAGAGAGCTGTGGTCTCTTTTGAAGTTTTAATATGCTGTTAAAGCAGAATGCAGGTAAAACACAAGGTAAAGAAAACAAACTACAGTATTTAAAATATACAAAATACAAAAAAAAAAGCAAACTAACCTTTCCTTCACAGAAAAGTGTAGCAAAGTCTGGATGAGCCTTTCTCGTAAAGCTCAGAAATGTTTTATTTTACCCTTAAATAGAAGGTTTAGTTCCTAGCTCCACCCCTCAGTTAACAAATGATTAACCTTAAGTGACCTCTTCTATCTTATGAATGAGTCCTTAATTGATCAGTTCTAATTTCTGCCTGACTCAGAAGAGAGAGAGCTGTGGTCTCTTTTGAAGTTTTAATATGCTGTTAAAGCAGAATGCAGGTAAAACACAAGGTAAAGAAAACAAACTACAGTATTTAAAATATACAAAATACAAAAAATAAAAGCAAACTAACCTTTCCTTCACAGAAAAGTGTAGCAGAGTCTGGATGAGCCTTTCTGGTAAAGCTCAGAAATGTTTTATTTTACCCTTAAATAGAAGGTTTAGTTCCTAGCTCCACCCCTCAGTTAACAAATGATTAACCTTAAGTGACCTCTTCTATCTTATGAATGAGTCCTTAATTGATCAGTTCTAATTTCTGCCTGACTCAGAAGAGAGAGAGAGCTGTGGTCTCTTTTGAAGTTTTAATATGCTGTTAAAGCAGAATGCAGGTAAAACACAAGGTAAAGAAAACAAACTACAGTATTTAAAATATACAAAATACAAAAGCAAACTAACCTTTCCTTCACAGAAAAGTGTAGCAGAGTCTGGATGAGCCTTTCTCGTAAAGCTCAGAAATGTTTTATTTTACCCTTAAATAGAAGGTTTAGTTCCTAGCTCCACCCCTCAGTTAACAAATGATTAACCTTAAGTGACCTCTTCTATCTTATGAATGAGTCCTTAATTGATCAGTTCTAATTTCTGCCTGACTCAGAAGAGAGAGAGAGCTGTGGTCTCTTTTGAAGTTTTAATATGCTGTTAAAGCAGAATGCAGGTAAAACACAAGGTAAAGAAAACAAACTACAGTATTTAAAATATACAAAATACAAAAATAAAAGCAAACTAACCTTTCCTTCACAGAAAAGTGTAGCAGAGTCTGGATGAGCCTTTCTGGTAAAGCTCAGAAATGTTTTATTTTACCCCTTAAATAGAAGGTTTAGTTCCTAGCTCCACCCCTCAGTTAACAAATGATTAACCTTAAGTGACCTCTTCTATCTTATGAATGAGTCCTTAATTGATCAGTTCTAATTTCTGCCTGACTCAGAAGAGAGAGAGAGCTGTGGTCTCTTTTGAAGTTTTAATATGCTGTTAAAGCAGAATGCAGGTAAAACACAAGGTAAAGAAAACAAACTACAGTATTTAAAATATACAAAATACAAAAAATAAAAGCAAACTAACCTTTCCTTCACAGAAAAGTGTAGCAGAGTCTGGATGAGCCTTTCTGGTAAAGCTCAGAAATGTTTTATTTTACCCCTTAAATAGAAGGTTTAGTTCCTAGCTCCACCCCTCAGTTAACAAATGATTAACCTTAAGTGACCTCTTCTATCTTATGAATGAGTCCTTAATTGATCAGTTCTAATTTCTGCCTGACTCAGAAGAGAGAGAGCTGTGGTCTCTTTTGAAGTTTTAATATGCTGTTAAAGCAGAATGCAGGTAAAACACAAGGTAAAGAAAACAAACTACAGTATTTAAAATATACAAAATACAAAAAATAAAGCAAACTAACCTTTCCTTCACAGAAAAGTGTAGCAGAGTCTGGATGAGCCTTTCTGGTAAAGCTCAGAAATGTTTTATTTTTCCCCTTAAATAGAAGGCTTAGTTCCTAGCTCCACCCTCAGTTAACAAATGATTAACCTTAAGTGACCTCTTCTATCTTATGAATGAGTCCTTAATTGATCAGTTCTAATTTCTGCCTGACTCAGAAGAGAGAGAGCTGTGGTCTCTTTTGAAGTTTTAATATGCTGTTAAAGCAGAATGCAGGTAAAACACAAGGTAAAGAAAACAAACTACAGTATTTAAAATATACAAAATACAAAAAAAAGCAAACTAACCTTTCCTTCACAGAAAAGTGTAGCAGAGTCTGGATGAGCCTTTCTGGTAAAGCTCAGAAATGTTTTATTTTACCCCTTAAATAGAAGGTTTAGTTCCTAGCTCCACCCCTCAGTTAACAAATGATTAACCTTAAGTGACCTCTTCTATCTTATGAATGAGTCCTTAATTGATCAGTTCTAATTTCTGCCTGACTCAGAACAGAGAGAGAGCTGTGGTCTCTTTTGAAGTTTTAATATGCTGTTAAAGCAGAATGCAGGTCAAACACAAGGTAAAGAAAACAAACTACAGTATTTAAAATATACAAAATACAAAAAATAAAAGCAAACTAACCTTTCCTTCACAGAAAAGTGTAGCAGAGTCTGGATGAGCCTTTCTGGTAAAGCTCAGAAATGTTTTATTTTACCCCTTAAATAGAAGGTTTAGTTCCTAGCTCCACCCCTCAGTTAACAAATGATTAACCTTAAGTGACCTCTTCTATCTTATGAATGAGTCCTTAATTGATCAGTTCTAATTTCTTCCTGACTCAGAAGAGAGAGAGAGCTGTGGTCTCTTTTGAAGTTTTAATATGCTGTTAAAGCAGAATGCAGGTAAAACACAAGGTAAAGAAAACAAACTACAGTATTTAAAATATACAAAATACAAAAAATAAAAGCAAACTAACCTTTCCTTCACAGAAAAGTTTAGCAGAGTCTCGGTGAGCCTTTCTGGTAAAGCTCAGAAATGTTTTATTTTACCCCATAAATAGAAAGTTTAGTTCCTAGCTTCACCCCTCAGTTAACAAATGATTAACCTTAAGTGACCTGTTCTATCTTATGAATGAGTCCTTAATTGATCAGTTCTAATTTCTGCCTGACTCAGAAGAGAGATAGCTGTGGTCTCTTTTGAAGTTTTAATATGCTGTTAAAGCAGAATGCAGGTAAAACACAAGCTAAAGAAAACAAACTACAGTATTTAAAATTTACAAAATACAAAAAATAAAAGCAAACTAACCTTTCCTTCACAGAAAAGTGTAGCAGAGTCTGGATGAGCCTTTCACAACACCTAACCTTCTTTCAACATTTTTTTACTAACGTTTATTGATAAGGCCCTCAAGTTCTTCCATATTTATTATTTTCCATCTTAACCCTTATCATTTTTTTTATTTCCATTCATAATTACATTTTTAAATTTTATTTTCCTGTTTGTCACCCTTCTCCATATTGAATTGTTTTTTTTTTACCTCTTACTGATCTCCAACTACTATCTTCCTCTTCACTTGTTTCCAGTACTGATTGCTCACCTTCATTTTTTTTATTTTCTTTACCTATCATATATTTTGTCTTCTTCTTGTAAGATAATTTTTTCATGTTCATTCACTGCATTATTTTTATATCATGCACATGTTGTTGCATCTGCTCTTCTTGCTCAACATGCAAGTGTTCATTACAGTTAATTGGAGCATGCCCCATTTTCTCACTTTTTTTACACATCAGTTTACATTTTTTTACTTCATGTCCACTTCTGCACAAACAAAACATCTTCTTTTATCACAATTACTTTTTAAATTATAATTTTTTCCACAGAAAAGCAGCTTTTCAGCTGTCCCTTTTATCTTACATATCCTCTATTTCCTTCAACAATTATTACACTTGCAATATGCACAGTATTATCATTTTCCATCTTCAAAATTATTCCACAAGTTCATCCTCCAGTTCCCAGACTTCTGTCATCATATACTTTTGTAATGCCCAACACTTCTTTACAAACAGTGTTTAAATAGTCTTTCAATGCTTCCTTATCTATTTCAGTTAGAAATTGTATAACAAGTCTCTTTTTTGTCTATAAAAAGTCTGCACCACATCAAAGTTCCACGGACTAGTCTTTCTTTTTTTTCAAATTTCTCTATGTATTGTCCAATCTTAAATATAATGTCACAGCAAGTCTCTCTATTAATAAGAATGAAAGTTCTTACCTTGTTGGGTGATATTTCCAAGGGTGCAATAACTGTGTCCCATAACTTGTACCTTTCTAGTTCTTTTTTTTCTTACCTCTGAGCCGTACAACAAACTTTTTCTTTGGGATCTCTCTTCCTCCTTCTCTTTCTCTTAATTGCGTTTTTTCCTTCTTTCACCATCAATGCATACGACTTTCTTCTAAAATTTCTTTCACCTGCTTTTCTTGAATCTTGTTCATATGTCACCCCATAATACCACCGCTTCACTCTCCAGTTCACTCTGCATAACTATTTCTTTCAGGTAATCATCCTGCAAACACCCTGATTGAAGAGTTGTAACTGCACACTCCGACTTGGACCCAGAGAACAGATCATTTTTGGAATAAGTAGCTCTTGCAAAGGTTCGATTACCTTCACATCAGCATTCTGCTTCACTCCAACCATCTCCTTCTTCGCCATCTCATCCGGTCCCTCAATCGTGATCTTATCACTCAAGTAACAGCTCTCTGAATCAGCTTCCTTCTGCACACAATCCTGTTCTTTTTTTTCGCTATCAGGCATTTGTGCTACCTCCATCTTCCTTCCAGTTTCTCCTAGCCTTCTTCGCATCCAGAATGGAAACAAAGAGTAGGAGTTTTTTATTTATAAACATTTGTGCATTTTTATATATTTACATATACATATACTATTTCACATATTTATTATTTATGGTGATTAGTTTGTTACTTTAATAAACAAAACACCTGCTACAGTAAAATAGCTTGGTTTGCTACTGACTCACCAAATTCTATATTATCCCAATAAAGTTCTTGCTGTTCAAGGTCTACTTAATATGTACCAATAAAGCAATGGCTAATACCATCCCCATAGATGTTAGGACAACTGAAAACAAAAATAATCTCAAAAAACTCCTCTGGCCCCATTTACATACTTCTTGGTTAGGTAATTGTTCTGACATTGGATAGCATCATTTAATTAGATCATATCATACCTTAACCTTCTATGAAAAATTGCAACAACTCCTTTTTATGCTCTTAATCAGTGTGTTTTTACTGTACTAGCCACTTGATGAATGTAACCAAAGGACTGAACAAAATGTCCTTTCAACTGTATTGTTTATTGCAACACATTGTGCTCCTTATAGTATATTTACTGTTTGCTCCTTTCTTGGCCTTGAAACTGTACTTTATTAACTTTTGACTCTGTACTGTACTTTATTAACATGTATTTACTTTATTGGCTGTACTAATCTTTGTGGAGCTTTTCTCCCAGGCCCTCCACTAAAAATGGAATCCACATGCAATCGGACTTTCCCAGGAAACAAAAGTAAAATTCTTTTTTAAAGTGTTTCCACCCACTCTTTTACCCACAACCAAAACAATATTTTTTCCAATATTTTTGTCAATGTCCATTTTCCATTGTATTTAATTTCATTAAGTCTCTCGTTCCAAATTGTCTACATTATATAAAATATAACTATGTCCATTTTCTTTGCCTTTTCTTCCATAATAACCCTATTCATTGATGTCCATATTTAGCATTTCAAATAATCTTTAACCAAATCATGTTTACATGCTTCTTTCCATGACTCTTCAATTATTTGACATTTTAAAAATACATGTTTTGTAGTTTCAGACTCTTTACACTTATTACATATACTGTCTTATTTACATTTGTATGCCATATTTGCTTTTAATGGTAATTTACCTCCACAAAAATCATTACATTCTTTAATTCTTTTTATCTTGTATATGTGACATTGTTCAGTCTCGCCGTTTGTTCTTACACACGGGTTCGGAGCCGATCCTCGGCTCCGAGTCGGCCGCATCACAAGCTCTGCATCTAAGAGAAGCTCGAGACTCAGTATGTATCCCATGATCCTCCCTGCTATACCTCAGATCTAGTTTGCCGCTGCAGCTGATCGCATCAAGAGAGCTCGGGCCAGTAAAAATTTCTATTTTTTTCACTAAATTAGTTCTAAAATCTTCTTTCTATATATTTTTAGGCAGGTTTAGTGTGTGTGTGCATATTTAAATAGGTGTTGTTACCGTTAGAAACTGTATATAGATAATCTTAGGGCTTAGGCTTAAAAATTTTCTGTCAGGGCTCTGGCAGTTAGTTTTTGTAGAACTTTTGTAAAGTTCTTTTTTCCTAGTATTTGACCTTATTATCGTGTGCTGTGTTTCATATTTACTTATTGTCTTTAGATATATTTACATAGTTAAATTAGGACTGTTCTACTCATTAGTAACCTAGTATAGAGTTGTTAACATAATTCTTTCCATGCTTGGCAAGTTGATTTATGTCTGATATGTCTGAAAAAGCCAAATCCGGATTTAAAAGGTGCCAGTGTGGACAAAAGATGTCCATCACCGACAATCATGCTTCCTGCATCTACTGTCTTGGCCCTCTCCACCTGCAGGAGGATTGTTCTGTTTGCCACTCCTTCAGTGGAAGGGTCATGATGGAAAGGCGCAGGAAGCTGATAGACAGAGGCTTAATCAAGCCAGACTTCTTGGAAGCCTTGGAGAAGGCTGACCAAACTTCTAGGTCTTCGAAGGGGTCGAAGACATCCAAGGTGTTGGAGCCCAGGTCCTCGGCTCCGAGCACCTCTTCCAAAGTTCGTTTGCCGGCTCCACAGACTTCGGGGCTGGGTATCAAACAATTACCTTTGATCGAGCCTGAGGTCTTGGAACCGGTGTTGGAGCTGCCTCCACCTTCGATTCTTCGATCGGTGCCGTCTTCGGCCCCTTCGACCCGTTCTTCCAGGCCTTTATCCAAAACTGACATGGACCGTGTGGTACAGAAGCTTATGGAGAGCACGGCTCTGTCCAAGCTAATTGCGGTTTCATCCCAATTGGTGTTGAAACTGGAAGCCCTCCCTGTGTCTCCGACGCATCCTCCTTCGAGACCTATCCAGTCTTCGGAGCCGGGAGAAGATGAACCGATGATAGTGGAACCCTCGGTGCCAAAACCTTCCACTGTGCGATTGGCACCGCTGACTTCGACGCCTTAAGAGCCTATCGAGAAGTCGCGGAGCTGACGGTCTCTCCTTGGTTCTGGGGCTGAGAGCCGTACTGAGTTTTCGGTCACGACTCTCCCCCTCGGGGCCTCGTTGCAGATCAGTTCAGCTCCGTCCTCTGGGTCAGAGCCCCTGGTCCCGGTGTCGGGGAGGCTTCCCGGTTCTTCGGATCCGGAGGATTCCTCGGCCCGGGGGTCGGGGGCTTTCGATCTTATGAGGAAGGTCTTGTCTATGAAGACATCTATGTCATCGGAGTCATCTTCTCCTTCTCCTAAAGGGCCACGTTCTACTTCTGTACCCGCGATCCCTCCCAAGCGTAGAGTCCGAACACCTCAGCTAGCCCCAGAGGGTGTCCCCTGTTCCTCGGAGGCTTCGCCAGATGCCCCCTCTGATGAGGTTCCGAGGAAAAGATTGTGCTAGAGGAGGCACATTGATTCCCCACAGGAATCTCTAACATCTGACAACGATTTGGATGAGGCAAAGGGGTCCCCACGTTCCCCCTCTGAGGATGTCTCGTTTGCTGACATCCTGGAGATCTTAAGGCAGAGGGGAGATTGGCAGTCACTTGCCCCCACTGAAGACGAATCGGTGTTGCTGAAGGTGTTTGGGACTCAACCTTCTACCTCCTGGGTGACCCCGCCCTTCAACGAGCTAATGGACCTGATAACTCAAAGGGCGTGGGAGACACCAGACACAGTGGAACCAGTGCCTCGGAGACCGAACAAGTATATTACCGCCCCCCAGGACAAGACTTGTCTTACCAAAGGAGTCCCAGTCGATGCTATGGTGGTAGCTGCAGCCACGAAAAAGGAAATGTCCGAAGCATCTTCCTCTGTCCATCCTCCTAATAAGGATTCTAGGACTAAGGACAGGTATGGGAAGCGCATATTTAGCTCAGCAACCTTTTCCATTCGTTCGCTGAACTACCTGACGCATTTTACACAACTTCAGAGGGATGTCATTAAAGAGCTGGGAGATACCCTCCAGGGTAACACAGATGCTGCTGTCTCAGACAAAGTGACAGCACAGCTCAACACCCTCACTTCAATAGCCAACTTGTCCATGAGGCTCATCTCGTATGCGGCCGAAGGTTCGAGTAGGGCTGCAGCCTCAGCGATTGCTCTACGTAGACAATCCTGGATGCGGCTGTGCTCCTTTGCGGAAGCCTTTAAGTCTTTTTTTGCCAACGCCCCCTTTGATGGTGCCACCTTGTTTAGGCCCAAAGTAACGGAGACTCTTACTCGGTGTGAGCTAGAAGGTAAGACCCTGTCTGCCGTAGGGGTCCGTTTTTCCGCTCTGACTAGACCATACCCCAAAGGGCAACGAGGCAGAAAAATGTGGTTCCATAAGACTCAGGGATCTTACCAAGCCGCACAGAGTGATGCCCCCTCCAGAGGCAGAGGGGGGGGGAAGTGGAAGACGCCGCCCAGGTGGCAGAGTAGGTCCGCAGCATCAGGACGACAGGGATACTGTCCCTGGGAAGCCTTTCCAGCACTCCTGAGTGGAGGCCCGACTGTCCTACTCTGGAGGCAGTTGGGGGTCGCTTGGCTTTGTACCCGGAGGCCTGGCTAAACCTTACCTCAGATTCTTGGGTACAAAGTATAGTAACCAGAGCATACAACATTCCTTTTATGTCCATACCCCCCCCCCACACAAAAGAGATTTCCAGATGTTCCACCCCATCTGCGAGATCCAGCAGCCGTAGAAATTACAAAGCTGCTCGAAAAAAGAGTCATCCAACCAGTCCCGGCGGACCAGAGTGGATCCGGAACTTACTCAAGGTTCTTTTTAGTTCCAAAAAAGACAGGGGACTGGAGACCAATATTGGATCTCAGCAAACTCAACTCCTTCGTGAGGAAGGTAAAGTTCCAGATGGTCACGCTACAATCGATCCTTCCCTTTATACAGAAGGACGACTGGATGTGCTCAGTAGATCTTCAGGACGCATACTACCACATCAAAATGGCCAGAGCGTTCAGAGATTACCTGCGCTTCCAGCTGGGGGCCAGTCATTTCCAATTTAGAGCGCTGCCCTTTGGTCTCACCTCAGCCCCCAGGGTGTTCACCAAATGCATGGCAGTAGTAGCATCTCACCTGAGACGGCTAGGATTCTAGGTGTTTCCGTATCTGGACGACTGGCTCCTCACCGCTACCACCGAGCATCGTCTTGTACAAGCCAGGGACTACACACTCAGCCTCTGTTCCCATTTAGGACTTTCAGTCAACTTCGAAAAGTCTACCTTATTGCCCTCACAGCGTATCTCATTTATAGGGGCAGAGTTGGATTCAACAGCAACGGTGATAAAGCTTCCTCTGATAAGGGTGTCAGCTCTCACGGATCAGATCGCTATTCTCCTACAGAGCAGAAAAGTCCCCGCCGTGCAAGTGTTGAAAGTCCTAGGCCTGGTGGCAGCTTCTCTTATTGCAGTTCCTCTGGGCAGAATGCATATGAGGGTCCTACAGGGGCTGCTCTTCGCGCAGTGGTCGTTCCAGGAACTTCACTTGTCACACAACATATTGATCACGGAGTCTTGCAAGCGGGATCTTCGATGGTGGATGAACAGTCAAGATCTGACAATAGGTTGTCCCTTTGTCCTGCCCAGCCCTACAGCCACCATAACCACGGACACTTCCCTGATAGGGTGGGGGGGCTTTTTCAGGGAAGAACAGTCCAAGGAGAATGGTCCAAAACAGAGTACAATCTGCACATCAATGTCCTGGAGTTGAGAGCAGTGTTTCTGGCGTTGCAACACTTTCACGAATCTTTGCCTCTGGGAACAATAGCAGTTCAGACAGACAGTATGTCATTGGTCTGGTACAGAAACAAGCAAGGCGGAACCACATCTTACCTGTTATGCAGAGAGGCCCTGAGAATTTGGCAATGGGCTGCATCCACAGGTCGCTTTCTGATAGCAACGCACATCCCGGGGTCATCCAACGTCATTGCGGACAGGCTGAGCAGAGCCATCCTGTTACCACATGAGTGGTCCCTGAAAATTCAAGTGGCAGAAAAGATTTTCCGCAGATGGGGCCAGCCTTGCTGCGATCTATTTGCATCCCCCTTGAATGCCAAATGCAGAAGCTATTTTGCCCTACTTCCCCCTCCAGGGACTGTCCCCAGGGACGCTCTAGTGCATGATTGGCCCCCGGGTCTCCTGTACGCATTTCACCCTGTTCCTCTAATACCCAAATTTCTTCAGAAAGCCAGGAACCTGGACAGGATGATCATCCTCATAGCACCTTTTTGGCGTCGACAGATCTGGTTTCCCTTCCTTCGGTCCCATCAGATAGAGGAACCTTGGATTCTGGACCCAGTGCCAGACCTATTGACTCACTCATCGGGAGTTTCTCATCCATCCCTTCAATCCCTCAAATTGACAGCTTGGCTGCTTCGCTTCCCTGTTTAGCCAGGTCAAACCTTTTGTCCTCTGCAGTACAACACATTCTAATTTCTTCTCATAAAGCCTCCACCAGAAAGCTATACAGGAGCAAATGGAAGCGCTTTGTGTGTTGGGCATCAGATCATGGTATTGATCCTCTGGTAGCCCCGATACACAAAATATTGGAATTCTTATCCATTCTTTTTCATGAAGGGGCTTCTACATCTACCATAAGAGTACAGTTAGCGGCCATATCTAACTTCCATGTAGGTGAAGGTGGTTCCACTATTATGTCCCACAGGCTTTGTAAGGCCTTCATGAAGGGTACTTTCCATCTTCGCCCACCCATTCGAGAGCCAATTTTCCCATGGAACAAAACTTGATGTTGTCCCAGCTTATGCTAGCGCCCTTCAAACCTGCATCATCGTGCCCACTTAAGTTTTTGTCATGGAAGACCCTTTTTCTTATTGCTGTTACCTCAGCTCGAAGAATTTTGGAGCTACAGGCCTTGTCAGTGAGACCACCTTACATGATTTTCCATCCAGACAGAGTTTCCTTACGCACAAACCCATTGTTTCTCCCCAAAGTCTGTTCTGTGTTAAATATTAACTCATTCACTCCAGAGCAGCTCAGGAAAAGCTGCCTGCTGAATTCCACCATAGGAACAACAGAGCAGCCTGAGCTCATTTTCAGAAAATCCATTTGTAATACTATACAGAAAACAAATGCTCATAACTCTTTAACTATAAGAGCTACACTAAAAGTGTAAACGCGAAAGTTGTTCAGCAGACACTGACCTTTCCAACAGTGTAAATGTTGATAGTGCATATCAAAGTCATAATGAAATATTTGGCAAGGAATGCTGATATTGTGCAATTTTTTAATTTTTGGAAAAGCAAAGCACAATATCTTGGTCTATGTACCATGCAGACCCATACAATTTGAATTTAATTTGTTAGTATGAATGTCAGCTTTAAAATGATACTTTAACCATAACTGTGTGACACTCCTTTCATGAGATATTCACAGAAATATGATTAGTATATTATTTCTCATAATTGATAAATAAACAAAGCATAATATCTCATCACCTGTAACAGACAGAGCCTATATATCAGTGTAGAAGTTGTGCATCTGAATGTCAGCTTCAAATGACGATCATTTGTGTGATTACCATGCTCCCTCGCAAAGATATGGGCATAATAATGAGAAGTATTGTAAATGTATAATTTTCATATTTGTACAAGACTAAACAAACTGTAATATTTGTACGTGTGTACAGTGCCTAGACACAGTTCTTTTACCATGTTGCAAGGAGTAACACTGTCTTCAAAATGATGCATTACTTCACACAATGTGGTGCTCCCTTGCAAAGTTATTTACCAAATTATGAAAAAAATCATAATTTCCATAACCTAAGTCAGAAACAAACTTTGATATCTGCCTATGAGTACAACATACAGGTACCATTCTTTTACCATGTTAGAACTATAAATAATCTTTTCAAAATGAGGTATTACTTAGCACATTCAGATGCTCCCTTGCAAAGTTATTTACCAAAATATGAAAAAAATCATAATTTCCATAACCATAAGTCTCAAACAAACTTTGATTTCTGCACATGTGTCAAACATACTGGCACAATTCTTTTACCATATTAGAACCAGCAATACTGTCTTCAAAATGAGATATTACTTGGCACATTCAGATGCTCCCTTGCAAAGTTATTTACCAAAATATGAAAAAATCATAATTTCCATAACCATAAGTCTCAAACAAACTTTGATTTCTGCACATGTGTCAAGCATACTGGCACAATTCTTTTACCATATTAGAACCAGCAATACTGTCTTCAAAATGAGATATTACTTGGCACATTGAGATGCTCCCTTGCAAAGTTATTTACCAAAATATGAAAAAAAATCATAATTTCCATAACCATAAGTCTCAAACAAACTTTGATTTCTGCACATGTGTCAAACATACTGGCACAATTCTTTTACCATATTAGAACCAGCAATACTGTCTTCAAAATGAGATATTACTTGGCACATTCAGATGCTCCCTTGCAAAGTTATTTACCAAAATATGAAAAAATCATAATTTCCATAACCTAAGTCAGAAACAAACTCTGTTATCTGCCTATGAGTACAACATACAGGTACCATTCTTTTACCATGTTAGAACTATAAGTAATCTTTTCAAAATGAGGTATTACTTAGCACATTCATATGCTCCCCTGCAAAATTATTTACCAAAATATGAAAAAAATTATAATTTCCATAACCATAAGTCTCAAACAAACTTTGATATCTGCACATGTGTCAAACATACTGTCACAATTCATTTACCATATTAGAACCAGCAATACTGTCTTCAAAATGAGATATTACTTGGCACATTCAGATGCTCCCTTGCAAAGTTATTTACCAAAATATGAAAAAAATCATAATTTCCATAACAGTTATTTGCCAAGCTCAGAGAAATAAATTTTACATAACACATTTCATAATAGTGTTTTACTTACTATACTGGTCCAGCTTGGTCATGGGTGTTTTCCATTCTTCTCACAATCATGCAGGGCTCTCCTCACGCCATTGTGGAGGTTGGTCAAGAAGAATGCAATGCCCTCCTCAGTTAGGTGAATGCCATCCCTTCTGAACCAGTGAACATCTTCCCTTCCAGTCTTACCTCATCTGAAATAAAGCATGGGTGGACACTGACAAGGGTGCACAGCCAGGGCACATGTAAAGAGAAAAGCAGGGTAAGGACCGCGCTCCACTAATATGCCAAGGACAGGCATGGGGCTCCAGATGTTGGTTATCTGTAGTGTCCCATAGCTGTGCCGGCTGCCCACTCAGACTGCTGATACCACTATGGTCTCATGACCTCCTTCAGTGCCAGCAGTCTGCCTTACCTCTGCCTTTTCTTTTACATGTGCCCATTCAGCAATGGACCTAAGGGATGAGGGACTGAAGTAACTCACTAATTGCTGTCCTGACCTACCGGAAGGGAGGGAGACTGAGGGAGAGCTACATCAAGGCAACATGTCAAAGACCAATACTGACCCAGGCTGTGTCTTTTGCATGTTTTTTACATCACAGTGGCACACCCAAGCCCATGCTTACCGGACAGCAGCACTATGGGACTGTGCTGTAGAGTCTCCAGGTTCCCAAGTGCGATCCCGTGGATCACAAGATCCATGCTGGCGGGTATGCCCCTGTGATGCACCCAGCAACACAATATTATGGGACAGCGTGTTTTTGGCTGCTCCTTTCCAGTGACTCCCAGAACAGCAGAAGACAGTCTTACCTCATCTGAAATAAAGCATGGGTGGACACTGACAAGGGTGCACAGCCAGGGCACATGTAAAGAGAAAAGCAGGGTAAGGACCGCTCCACTAATATGCCAAGGACAGGCATGGGGCTCCAGATGTTGGTTATCTGTAGTGTCCCATAGCTGTGCCGGCTGCCCACTCAGACTGCTGATACCACTATGGTCTCATGACCTCCTTCAGTGCCAGCAGTCTGCCTTACCTCTGCCTTTTCTCTTTACATGTGCCCATTCAGCAATGGACCTAAGGGATGAGGGACTGAAGTAACTCACTAATTGCTGTCCTGACCTACCGGAAGGGAGGGAGACTGAGGGAGAGCTACATCAAGGCAACATGTCAAAAGACCAAGACTGACCCAGGCTGTGTCTTTTGCATGTTTTGCAGTACATCACAGTGGCACACCCAAGCCCATGCTTACCGAGGACAGCAGCACTATGGGACTGTGCTGTAGAGTCTCCAGGTTCCCAAGTGCGATCCCGGTGGATCACAAGATCCATGCTGGCGGGTATGCCCTGTGATGCACCCAGCAACACAATATTCGGCGATGGGACAGCGTAAGGTTTTGGCTGCTCCTTTCCAGTGACTCCCAGAACAGCAGAAGACAGTCTTACCTCATCTGAAATAAAGCATGGGTGGACACTGACAAGGGTGCACAGCCAGGGCACATGTAAAGAGAAAAAGCAGGGTAAGGACCGCTCCACTAATATGCCAAGGACAGGCATGGGGCTCCAGATGTTGGTTATCTGTAGTGTCCCATAGCTGTGCCGGCTGCCCACTCAGACTGCTGATACCACTATGGTCTCATGACCTCCTTCAGTGCCAGCAGTCTGCCTTACCTCTGCCTTTTCTCTTTACATGTGCCCATTCAGCAATGGACCTAAGGGATGAGGGACTGAAGTAACTCACTAATTGCTGTCCTGACCTACCGGAAGGGAGGGAGACTGAGGGAGAGCTACATCAAGGCAACATGTCAAAGACCAAGACTGACCCAGGCTGTGTCTTTTGCATGTTTTGCAGTACATCACAGTGGCACACCCAAGCCCATGCTTACCGAGGACAGCAGCACTATGGGACTGTGCTATAGAGTCTCCAGGTTCCCAAGTGCGATCCCGGTGGATCACAAGATCCATGCTGGCTGGTATGCCCCTGTGATGCACCCAGCAACACAATATTCGGCGATGGGACAGCATAAGGTTTTTGGCTGCTCCTTTTCCAGTGACTCCCAGAACAGCAGAAGACAGTCTTACCTCATCTGAAATAAAGCATGGGTGGACACTGACAAGGGTGCACAGGCACATGTAAAGAGAAAAAGCAGGGTAAGGACCGCTCCACTAATATGCCAAGGACAGGCATGGGGCTCCAGATGTTGGTTATCTGTAGTGTCCCATAGCTGTGCCGGCTGCCCACTCAGACTGCTGATACCACTATGGTCTCATGACCTCCTTCAGTGCCAGCAGTCTGCCTTACCTCTGCCTTTTCTCTTTACATGTGCCCATTCAGCAATGGACCTAAGGGATGAGGGACTGAAGTAACTCACTAATTGCTCTCCTGACCTACCAGAAGGGAGGGAGACTGAGGGGAGAGCTACATCAAGGCAACATGTCAAAAGACCAAGACTGACCCAGGCTGTGTCTTTTGCATGTTTTGCAGTACATCACAGTGGCACACCCAAGCCCATGCTTACCGAGGACAGCAGCACTATGGGACTGTGCTGTAGAGTCTCCAGGTTCCCAAGTGCGATCCCGGTGGATCACAAGATCCATGCTGGCCGGGTATGCCCCCTGTGATGCACCCAGCAACACAATATTCGGCGATGGGACAGCGTAAGGTTTTGGCTGCTCCTTTTCCAGTGACTCCCAGAACAGCAGAAGACAGTCTTACCTCATCTGAAATAAAGCATGGGTGGACACTGACAAGGGTGCACAGCCAGGGCACATGTAAAGAGAAAAAGCAGGGTAAGGACCGGCTCCACTAATATGCCAAGGACAGGCATGGGGCTCCAGATGTTGGTTATCTGTAGTGTCCCATAGCTGTGCCGGCTGCCCACTCAGACTGCTGATACCACTATGGTCTCATGACCTCCTTCAGTGCCAGCAGTCTGCCTTACCTCTGCCTTTTCTCTTTACATGTGCCCATTCAGCAATGGACCTAAGGGATGAGGGACTGAAGTAACTCACTAATTGCTGTCCTGACCTACCGGAAGGGAGGGAGACTGAGGGAGAGCTACATCAAGGCAACATGTCAAAGACCAAGACTGACCCAGGCTGTGTCTTTTGCATGTTTTGCAGTACATCACAGTGGCACACCCAAGCCCATGCTTACGAGGACAGCAGCACTATGGGACTGTGCTGTAGAGTCTCAGGTTCCCAAGTGCGATCCCGGTGGATCACAAGATCCATGCTGGCGGGTATGCCCCTGTGGTGCACCCAGCAACACAATATTCGCGATGGGACAGCGTAAGGTTTTGGCTGTTCCCTTTCCAGTGACTCCCAGAACAGCAGAAGACAGTCTTACCTCATCTGAAATAAAGCATGGGTGGACACTGACAAGGGTGCACAGCCAGGGCACATGTAAAGAGAAAAAGCAGGGTAAGGACCGCCGCTCCACTAATATGCCAAGGACAGGCATGGGGCTCCAGATGTTGGTTATCTGTAGTGTCCCATAGCTGTGCCGGCTGCCCACTCAGACTGCTGATACCACTATGGTCTCATGACCTCCTTCAGTGCCAGCAGTCTGCCTTACCTCTGCCTTTTCTCTTTACATGTGCCCATTCAGCAATGGACCTAAGGGATGAGGGACTGAAGTAACTCACTAATTGCTGTCCTGACCTACCGGAAGGGAGGGAGACTGAGGGGAGAGCTACTGCTGCTAACTCACAAGGGGGCACAGAAAGAGCACATGTACACTGAAAATGCAGTTGAGGCACTCTGCTTTACCTCTGCCTCTTCCATTTACATGTGTCCTTTCTGCAATGGGCCGAAGGGAGGAGCTAATGTAAAAGCCTAGACTGACCCAGGCTGTGTTTTTTTGCATGTGGCCTTTGCCTGAGGGAACCATTACATCAGTGGCACACTCAAGGCCCACAGCACTATGGGAGGGATTTATGGCCATGGTACTCTCCAAAGCATTCAACACACAGGTTGACCTTGCAAGTTGGACATCCCCATGATGGCTCAGCACGTTTACCCTTGCTGGCACAGTTTTGCATCTTGATTTATGCCATTTCACTGGAAAGTGAGAGCCATGCTCAAATCTGCTCACAGCCTCTGGGACAGTAATCTCAGTGCATCGTTTCCTCTTTGTGTAACTGGCAAGTAGATGCAAGCCTAGGTTCCTTCGAACTGTAACTGTGTTGCTGGAATAATACGAGCAGAACGTGATAGTTGCTGATGTCTGATACTTTCACGGAATATAATGAAAGCATTGACAATGGCCACATCCCATAAGAACCAGAACAAGTACAGCCACCATTTGCGGGCCTTTCTGGCACTGGGATACTGTGTCCTCAGCTGATCTGCTCTGTCCACCCCATTCATGTAACTGTTGTACATGTTTACAACTGGTGGACATGGCACTGATGTCTTTATTCCATCACGCTTTCTTCTGTATGTGCTGGAGACTGGCAAGGTTGGGTTACAGTTAGTTGACAGGAGGAATACTGGTTTGCTATCCTTCCATTCAGTAGCTAGCAGTGGTCCACTCTGCAATTGCTTGTAGTAGCCTCGAGCTGCTTTTCCAATGGCCTGTCTGTTGAATGTAAGAGGCCATCCTGACCTATTGGTGCGCATGGTTCCACAACAGTATAGATCATCTTTCAGCAATTGCTGTGCTAGTGGAACAGAGGTAAAGAAGTTATCAAAGTAAATGTGATGCTTCTTGCCAATCAGTCCCCTAGTTAAGTCAACTACAACTCTGTGTGTGAGCCCGACCTCTGTATTCTGCTCTGTTTTTCCAGTGTATACCTGGAATTCACGTACATACCCATTGGTTGAGTCTGCCAACACCCAAACCTTAATGCCATACCTCTCAGGCTTACCAGGCATAAACTGCCTAAATGTCAAGCGTCCACGGAAGCCAACCATGGCTTCGTCTACAGCCACCTCACGATGCACATTGTATCTTGTCCTACATGCATGAAGTACTGCATCCAGTATTGGCCGTACGTGATGTAGCTTGTCATGACCCACAGCACCATGTGGTAGGCTCAGGCTGTTATCATTGCAGTGGAAGTACTGCTGAATTTTTTCAAACCTATCTCTGGTCATGTACTCTGCTATTGGGAAGCGACCATATACATGGTGCGTTTCCCAGTACTGCCTCAATTCAGGAACATGTACAATAGACATGTATATTCTGACACCTAGAAATGTGCGTATGTCTCCTGGGCACACAGGACTCCACCGCGTATCAACCTTGCCTGCTGCGGCCTGCCTCTGCGCAGCATGGCGATTGGTTTCATTAGCAATACAGGTGTATAGCTCCTCTGGGAACATCAAATTCAGGAAGTCCATCTCTGTGCTGTCTGAGCCCAAGTGATCTATTGGTCCTACTGGCCCCACAAATTCCTCAATGTGTAAAGTTTGAAGATGTTTTTCCCACGTGATTTTACATGGTGGGCATGCTCGGCGTACCTGACTGGGTCGCAAGGAAGAGTTGGAAATGGGAAAGGCTGAAGGGTTGAGAGATGATGCTCTCTCAATGCCAGTAGCAACTGTACTGCTTGCAGTTGGTAGTGAACTGTTGACACAAGTTCCCTGCTGAGGCACACCCATATCAGTCTCTGACAAGGAGCTACTTGGACTCATATCTAGAGGATTATCTCCATCAAAGCACCAAACTGTGGACTACTTCCCACATCATGCACAGTCGAAGGCACATCCACACCCTTATCAGCACTTGCAGTGCCATGCACTGTGGAGGACTGCATAGCTGTGTCAGTCAGACCAGGTGCTTTCGTGAACACAGATAAAGGCATGTCATCATCTGCGTCATACTCTGAATGCCATTGGTGGCCATAGTGTGTGGCCAACTTGTGTGTGGGCACCTTCCTTAGGTGTGCAAGTGGCACGTCATCCTCACTGTCTTGGTCACTGTCATAATTACTGGTCAGGTCTGCTTTGGCAACTGGTAGTGGTCTCTCAGGAATGGC
Source organism: Protopterus annectens (assembly GCF_019279795.1). Lineage (NCBI taxonomy): Eukaryota > Metazoa > Chordata > Ceratodontiformes > Protopteridae > Protopterus > Protopterus annectens. Next base: position 1,126,697,519 of record NC_056737.1, read on the forward strand.
GGGCACAGGAGCATCATCCTTATCACAGGCAATGGCCTTTTCACGCAGACGCATGAGTGGAATGTCATCATCTGAGTCATAATCATCATCCTCACTCTGGTTGGCATTATGTGGTACATCAAGGTGCATACCATTGTCTGAACCACTGCTAGAACCATCACAGTCAGTTTCTTCACCCAACAGGTAAATGCTGCTTGCTTTCTCCTCAACAGATGGCATCTTTGGATGGTGGCTGTGTTGCTTTACACTTGAAATCACACCTGAAAAACAATGCAATACAACATTCAGATGTAATATACCTGCAGAGAGGCACGTGAAAATCTGCACTTCTACTTACTAGCATAGCTAAATACTCTTACACAGACATTAAATTAAGAAAAAAATAACAGATCAGTATGGCCTTTAGAAATTTAATTTAATTGAATCTAAAAAATGTTTGCACTACATGCATGTAAGCTTTACTTCTGATCTTCCTATCTAAACAAATGATAAATGTATTATAACCGCACCGTTCTGCTCACTCACATCAGCAACACTAGAAGTCACAATAGAAGTGACAATACTGGTTGTGTACTACTTTTGACACGGCATGGCAGTATCATGCTTTGGGGTTGCTTTGCTGGAATTGGGGGTTTAGTCAAGGTGGAGCAATTATGAATAGTTCCACATACCAGTCTCTGCAAAGAAAACTGATTGAAGGAATGCAGAAGAAAGCTACCAGAAAAGTGATGTACAATGGAAGGTAAGGGATATGGTCAGAGACTATAGGAACTACAGATCTTCTCATATGAGTCACAAGGAGGCAGGGCTGGAAGACTTGATACTAGTGCACAGAATCATGCTCGAAAGTGAAAAGTTCACTGACAGGACTCAAACTCCCCTACAGCAGCTTACAGAGACTATAATACTGTAGATAGCCATTTAACACTTCAGCTTTATGCGAGCAAGCTATATGAAAGAACTAATCCAACAAAATCATTCAGTGTGTACAGCAAAGTCTCAAACAATCCCCAGTATCCCCAGAAAAGCAAGCCATCACAAAAGTCTATTTGGAATAATTGATGAACAGAATTTACAAGAAGACTAACTGAAAGAGTCTCTAACTTAGTATTATGACCAATAAAGGCACTTTAAATTAATCTAATGCCAAACACCAAACATTATTACAATCATATAATGCCCAATACCGTGCCCAAACTGAAAAAAAATACAATTTCTATTATGTTAACTAAAAATATAAAGTAGACAATGAAGGCCATGTATAAAAGCAGTTCAAGATCCTATAACACCATATCACCAGTAATCAAATTATTAATGACCAATCTGTGGAAGTATTTATAAGCAAGCAAACAGTGATTACAACAGACCACTACAATGACCACCCTTAGTAGATAAAGGTACTCATCTCAAAAAATTAGCACATACCAAACAGTTGGTAATGGAGATCTAAACTTTGCTGTTGGCATCTGGTTGAGCCAGAAAATGGTGTACTGCTGGGTCACCAATCCACCCAGTCAATAGAGAAAATAGCATGCATTTACTTTACTTCAGCAACAAACTATAGATACATTTCAGGGAAGACACTAACTAGCCATACAAAGCACTGCAACTGCAAGTAAACCACCAACAGGTTATTACAGAACAAGCACAACAGATCACAGAAAGTTTGAAACCACTCCTATTCTACAAGATTACCAAGAGGTCTATTATGAGCATTTAAAATGAAAAGAAACACTAATGTCCTATACTGCATGCTCCCAACTGCTTCACTTATCAATCATTATAAAACATTAAAGATTCATAATAGAAAACCAATGATAATAATGCATACATCTCACTTTCTTAGTGTGATATCAACTTACAAATTTGATAAGACTAACAGGTTTTACATTAGCATACATTTTCTGAAGGGCCTGAAGTCTTGCCTCAAGCAAAACCGATTTTTACCAGTCACCAATCAGTAGTATCCACATCCCTTGCAAAAAATACACCTCAATATATGGAACTTTATTTTCAAGATGATAACCACAGAAGATGGAAATTCAGCCACATAGGAAAATAAAAGAACTAACTATAGTAGGTGCAGGTTCTTTGTCGGCCCTCCACAAATTATTACCATAAACACAAGAAAATCCTGGTACTCACTATCAATGCTCCTTATATATATATATATATATATATATATATATATATATATATATATATATATATATATATATCCCCAGCTACTTCACACCCTACTTAGCTCACCAAACAGATCTCACTCACAAAGGGAGTTATATATTTAATGATAAATAAAAAAGAGAAAGACTATAATAAATAACGTAACAGAATGACTTCATAGTTCAAAAGCAAAGGAAATAAGTTACCACCGCAGTGCAGAATAGCCTCAAATACATACAACACATGAGTTTGGATATTGTCATTGCCTTACTGGAAAAAAAAAATATGATTTTCTGTCAAATGAGAGGATGCAAGGCAGTCAATAATAATATATACTCAAATTATTCTGAAAGTACACCACAATGCCTCTTATTCTAGCCACTGTCTCAAGAAAAACAGCAATTGAAGATGTAATGTCTACAATTTTCCTCCTAGACTGTTGATATTTCTTGAAATTTTATTCAAGACATATGAAAGTAGTGTGGAGGGGGTGGGGGTATATTGCAATCACTGCAAGTGGAGAAAGAGCAAAATGTTAGTCGTGCATTCATCAATGTGATAACGACTTCTGCTTATGTGAATAACAGTGACAGCTGCTGACAGTTTTACCTGAAAAGTGACAATGACTCAGCGCTATATTGTAACTGCACTGTGCTAATGACTTGCAAAGTTATGCATGGTGCACTGTGCTAATGACTTGCAAAGTTATGCATGCCCAGACACAGGTGATAATTGTTGACATTCATTACATTACCTTCTGCAGGTGTTATGCAACAGTCACAATCTGTTATAAGGCCATAGTCAAATAGTACAACACTTACATATTGCTATATTGCTATATATTATCTGTTATAAGGCCATAGTCAAAGAGTACAACACTTACATATTGCTGTGCCCTTCACCTACATTCCACGCGACTGACAAAGCCAGGAGAAATGCATAAAATATGGCAGCTCCATGCTGTCAGGACTTGTACTAGGTTTCTGTGACCCTACTTTCATATTTTGTAAATATCATAATTATTTGTATTATTTCTAGAGCTTTTCTCCTCAGGTGTCCACTGAAAATGGGCCCCTGGCTCAACTGGACTAACCTGGTTAACAAAATGTCAATAACAGTTTTTTTTTTTTTGTCAGTCCCTGGACAATCACGTGTGTAAGTATGATCACCTACAATAACCTAAAATACCTGGAATACATTCAAATTGAGCATAATGAAAACTGAGCTGGATATAGTCTTTGTAAAAAAATCACTACCAAAAAATATTATAGCTATTAAGCATCTCCATTTTTACAGATGAGAATTCATATTTCTCCATTTAGCTTCCAAAAAACAGACTTTGGCAAGAATTCTTCAGCATTTGTCACTTATTGTAAAGCCATTTTGAGACATCACCATTAGTTCATTTAACTGAACCAACATTGCAGAGCCACCAAAGAAAACAAGTCAAATTCCAACAAAATAAATCTATAAACTGAATAAATAAGCACTGTGTACTACAATAATTGTAGAAAAAATATATCTGCTGAGACCTGATTGAAGATGTTCTAAAAACGGTGACACAGAGACATCAACATATAGTCAAATACAGTAGCAGAGCTGCTACATCTTCCACTGAGCATCACAACCGGGTTCTTCTACTTTTCTTTGTCTGAAGGATGCTCTAAGCATATGCTCTAAGCATATCTTACTACATCAAACTATTTCACATTCATCAATACTCATAGCGAAAAGACTTCAGAACCTACCTACCTATAACCCGCACAAACACAGTAAGTAAATAATTCTTGCTACCCTTGAGTTACGCCAATTCTAGTCTATTTTACTGTGTGCAGCCTGCCCTCTGTCACTGCCTTCTAGGTAGCCATAGCACAAACTGTTAAACTGCAAGCCGTTTAAAAAAATGGGATTTCTGAAATTCTTCTGTTTTTAATAACATTCCATCTAACAGCAGTTCTTTTTCTTGAAGTACAGGGCTTTGTTATTTGCACTGCTTGATGTACAACAAATAAATGATTCTCATTATTGCGGTCTACATTTTGAAGAAGTTTCATTTAGCCACTGGCTTTCAAAAAAAAACAAATTACATTTTTGAAACTGAAAAAAAAAAATGACTTCATACATAATCAGCAGGCAAATTACTTGTCTGAAACCAAAGAAAAATGATTTCAGAATGCAAGCACATCCTTCAGCAGTACAGCTCCGTGGTACCCACCCAGGACTACAAGTAGTATCTGTTCATTGGCTACAATAAGCTTATTTTAGTCATGTAACCATGAAATTGTTGCTGTGAAACAGAAAGACGTGTCAGGAAAGGTTTCAGACTAAATTTCCAATAGGCAACTGCACAAATACCACAGAACACACTGTGCTGCCTTTTGCAGTACTTCTACAGAACAGAAGAACTACTGGTGAGAACAAAACTTGTGTAGTTACATGGATTTATGTTATGAGGCCAGGAGAAGGGTGGAAAATGTGAAGTTTGTATAGCAATTTGCTTTAATGGTGCAAAGCAGCACACATTGTGATTAAGATTTACAATTAAAATTATTTGCTGAGTATACACATCAGAAAATGAGTCCTCTTTTCAAACTAATGATTACTGACAGACTGATAATTTTAGGAAGAATCAAAGAGTATAACATGAAAAAGGAGATATGGACCTAGTAATAGCTAGTTCAACAAAGGCTGGAAGTGAGACAGTCCTTCCCTACATGTCACCTCTTGTGACATCACTCACCTCAGCCTAAGAAAAAGGCAGGTAGAATACATTACGAGCTACCTAAATAACACTGAGATGACATGTTCTGCATTCCTTCTATAACTATTCAACTTTTATTTCACATAAATCATTTCAGATTGCCCACCATCACTATCCAATCTTCAGTAGAACATTTTCCTTTTCAGTTATTGTTTTGATCAATTCCTCCATTAGTTTTATCATTCCCATACTCAAAAAGTACTGCTAATATTGAACTCACCACTCACTCCATTGACTACTCGCTTCTTCCCATGTTGTGACTTCCCTTCCCTCATCTGGACATTTTGACATTACAGCACAGAAAAAGGCCATATTCCTCTGAAGAAAGTAGCAGATCTCAATTAAACATATCTCTTTTAGATGATATGCAAGACAAGACAGAGTAGCAAAGACATCTAAATCAGGTCACACTGCACCCCCCCCCCGATGTAGGAGTTCTAACAACCCCACATCATTGACTTCTAAACATAATGCCTCTGAGGTCACACAAGACCAGAGAATGAATGAATGAATGAATGAATGAATGAATGAATGAACAAATAAGAAACTCTTTTCTCTGAGTGGCATGACCATAGAGATACCATGTATTACACAGCATTCTTGGCAAAACTATGTGGTACAAACTGAGACACTGATGATGAAAGTAATCCACTTTAACATGCACTACATTTCAGCTGCTAACAAAATATAACCCAACAAGCTGCAGTAATTTCAAAAGTTACCAACATTTTTGCCATTCTTTGTCAAACGCTGTGGTCAGTGAATGCTGAGATTATGGAGAGTGACTCTAAAACTACAGTAGCAGTAGATGAGTAGCCATTGTGAAGTCATACTGGGAAGTTCTATTTCCTTGTGCTCGTGATAGCAAGCCTGCACAGTGCTAATATATCTGCAGTCATCTGACAGAAGATTTTCTCAAAAGGCTAACATATAGACACTGCACTCCACACATCTACATGTACTGTTTACTGAAGTGAAGAGTACATTAAACAAGGAAATTGCATCTGGAAAGCCACACCATCTGTAACACCTCCAAATCTCATCAGTTCTGAGGCCGTCACAACATGGAGGTAAGGGAAATCTCCACAATACTCTACAGTGAAAGTGTAAAATGTCACTAAAATCAACAGTTTTCAGTCAAATGACTTACAGGTTTTCTTCAGTCTACCAGGTGAATACTCTTATCACCTCATCTTCCATATCGGAGACAGTTAAACTACATATCCATGCTTACTACTATAAACTAGAAATGTATAAAAATGTATAAAATATTTCAACTACCTTCGACTATAAAGTGTAGCTTTATACAGGATCCTTATCCTCTTAGCCCAGGTCACTCATACTGCAGACAAATGCACAAGGCATCTGCACCAAAAGTTGGGCTCCAACACTGAAATACAACAGGTAGGCACAGTAATGTTATAAAAGCTCCTCTCCTCCTAACAGACCAGCTTTACTGTTCTCTGTCAAACGTCATCCTCTAACGGTGCAGTGGCGCTTATCGATCGCCTCAACATGACGGTTACACCGCCACAACAGTATAGAGTGGAACATCGCGAAAAACCCAAACTCTTACCGCCGGAGTATTCCCGCTACACTCATCTGAAATCAGTCTTACAGTACTGTATCTTGTTTGGAAATAACACCACAGTATTTTAAGCTGAACTAAATGCACAGACTGCATTAGAGTCTCAGAATCCTGATCTTCACAACATTCTCTGCAACTGCACTTTTCGTTTTGTACTTAAAGCAATTTAGCATCTAAGTAAGGGGGAGGTGGGAGGCTACACAAATATTACCATAACGCAATGAGCAGTAGCGCTTATCGATCGCCTCAACATGACGGTTACACCGCCACAACGGTATACAGTGGAACATCGCGAAAAACCCAAACTCTTACCGCCGGAGTATTCCCGCTACACTCCACTAATTGCATGCCAAAGACCATTTTTTATATAACATTTGCTCAACCTCTGAAATTAAATTACAATGCTTCAGGCACTTTTTGTTTATGCTCTGACTTATTACTGATGCTAATTTCCAGAGCATTTTATAGTGTTGTTTTTAATAACAGTTATGTTTAATACCTTGAATGTTTAAATGTTCTAGCAAGTAATGTGCCTGGGATTTCAATGAAAGAGCACACAACAGTTAAATAGACACACAGAGCCAAAAAGTATGCCAATAGCCAGGACAATATTTTTACAGGTTTTTTTCTCCGTTTACGCACAGACTGCTAGCAACTCTTCTGCCTAGTGCAGTTATTCTTCAAATCGACAACAAAAAATAGCCTTCTAAAACATGCAACATATGTCTGTTAAACTCTAGCAGCAGAATACTGAATGCTGAATTGCCTAGTGTTGCTTAAATTATAGCACTCATCTGAAATCAGTCTTACAGTATTCCCGCTACACTCCACTAACAGAATCTACAGTGTAGAATCACGAAAAGAAAAAAGTCGTTCCCGAATCACACCAATTCTGTTCCAACCCTTTCTGCAATACGCCGGGTACTAAATGTTTAACTAAAAAAGTCAGCAGCCGCTCGGAGGTGAGCCCCTGCTTCGTGCACAATAACTTTTACAAAAAAAGCGTTACAAAACTCCGGAACTTTAGGCAACTTTTATTTAAAAAAACAACGCAAGTTTAAAAAGCGGTTGGCTGGCGCCCCATGCACCCATGCCTAAATCAGTATAACAGTTGTAAACAAATGCAGGAAAAACTGTGTATGAAAAATAACAAGTACAGTACCTCACAAATTTGGTTGGGAAAGACAAGGTAGTTGCTGAGCTGACCGGGAACTCAAAACTTTAGTGGCTGAACGGGAACTGCTCGTACTGCCTAAATGGCGGTCCATGAATAGAGGATCCAGTAGCAGGTCAAATCTCCAGTTCTTCGCAAAAAGAAGAAAATACCTGCTGGTGGACCCACTATTTATTAACAAAAGAAGCTTGGGTATGGGGTGGAGGTGTTATGCAAGTGGTGGCTCGGAATGCAAGAATCCGATTGGCTGCCACCACTTGCTTAGCAAGAACTTTTTAAAATGATTTTTCTGCAAAAACTTCAATGTGACCTTAATGTTAAAACACACTGAATCGTAACTAGATATGATAAATTACATATTTAGTTACGATTTCAGAGTGTTTTACATTAAGTTGCACTAAAAATTAGCAGTACACTTTATTTCGCTTGTAGAAGCACTCGGGGGGAATGGCTTGAAAACTGTATCTTCTCATGGCGCGCTCAGCCTTAAAGGCACAGGCGCCATGAGAAGGCACTCGGGGTGAATGAGTTAACCAATCTGTAATACTCCCTACGTTTTTCAAAAACCATTCAAATAAACTGGAATACATGTTGCACAAATTGGATGTGCATAGGCAACTGAGATTTTACCTAGACAGAACTAAAGTTTACAGGAAGTCTGATCAGCTGTTTGTGTCATTCGCAGACAGTAGGAAAGGCATGGCGGTATCAAAGGGTACCTTATCCAAGTGGCTTTCGGAGTGCATCAATTTTGTTCATTCAGCTGCTAATCAACCACTACCTTTAAAACCTAAGGCTCATTCTACTAGGGCCATTTCTACTTCTTTAGCCCATGCAGCTCGATTACCGTTGGACACTATTTGTGCAGCAGCTACGTGGGCAAAGCCTCATACGTTTATCACGCATTACAAGGTGGACAAGGCCTCTAAAGACAGGACTTCCTTTGGTTCCACTGTGCTCAGGAACGTTCTTCCGTGAGTCACCCAGGGTAACGGAGCTAGGGACGCTTCCCGTGTGTAAGAACAAACGGCGAGATTGAACAATGTCACATAAAGAAGTTATGTCTTACCATAATGTTCCATGTGAATTGTATATCTACCCTTTGTTCTTACATCCCCTCCCTCCTTCCCCCACCACGTTCTGGAAGAACTGGTATGACTAGAGTTTGGTTGGTCTATTCCTGAATGAGTTACAATATCCTCTCATTGCTAGGTGGCATTCTATCCTTACACATATATGTGTGGTAGTTCCAGTGTCTCATTGCTTGATGTGTAATTGCGTAGGCGTTAGACGCAGTTGGTACTAGAGCGAGATAGTTTCTTGCAAACTAGATCTGAGGTATAGCAGGGAGGATCATGGGATACATACTGAGTCTCAAGCTTCTCTTAGATGCAGAGCTTGTGATGCGGCCGACTCGGAGCCAAGGATTGGCTCCGAACCCGTGTGTAAGAACAAAGGCGAGATGAACAATTCACATGGAACGTTATGTTAAGACATAACTTCTTTATCTCATCATTATTGATTTTTTCTTACTTGTTTCTAACTCTTTTCATGGATCAATAAAATAAAAATATTTCATAATATTAACTTAGCATTCCTTTCTATTGCATTCTTTTTTTTGTTTCCGTAAAACAATTTTACTATAAAGTTCTTTCATTTCTTCATTGATGATAGTTTTTTTCTTCATTTCCATACTTTTCCAAATTTACTTGTCTTTACCATACATAATTGTCTGTACCAAATTCCTATTATGTTTCATAACTCCATTTAGTACCTTATACATATTTAAAGAGACTGCATGCACAATTGAGTTTATCAATCCCAGTCTCCCGCTCTTCTTTCATATATAAAAATTCCTCTCTTTACAGGATTCATTCTTGACCCCCAAAATAAATGAAAATATTGTCATCATAATTTCTTTTTCATATCTCAGTGGTATCATATAAATGTTTGCAACATAGGCTATTTTACCCAGTGTTATAGTATTTATCAAATGTGTTTTCTTTCTATATAAAAATCTATATGTTTTCCAGAAAGCAATAATTTCTTTAATTCCTTTAACAGCCTTATCCCATTGTTCATGTTTATATTCACTTCTACCAAATAGTATCCCCAATGTATCTGTACACTTTTCATTATATTATACACCTCCTATTATTCCTTCATAACCAAAACCTTTGCTTTTCTCTTTATTTATACTTAAACCAATTTTCTTTAATATAATACTTAATTTTTCATTTATTTTTAGCAGTTATTACAATGTCATCTGCATAAGTATGCATTATTGGTATTTGCAACTACTTCATCATTGTATATCCTCCATTACTTGTCATTTTATGTATTTCCACCACTACTATATTCATGACTAATGAAAATACCACACTGCCAGCTGGACATCCTTGTTTTATTCAGCACTCTTATTTTCACATCTTCCCCAATCCAACAGTTTATGTTTAATTTCACATATTTTTTTTCATATATTGGTTTAAGAATTTGTAATACTTTGTCACTTGTTATATTCTTGCAGAAGTCTCTATAATGATTCATATTGGATATTATCATATGCCTTACTTACATCACCGATCATAACCTTTACTTCTTCTGGAAGGTTGAAACAATGCATTTTTCCACTGTTTTTGTTGATTCAAACATATTTTTCTGGAGGTTTGCTCAGAATCCACTTCCACCTCTGCATTCACCTCAGTTTCCTCCTTGACCTCTTCTCCATCTGAAAACAACATTTTCTCTGCTCCCAAATCATTTGGGAACATTTCTGGTAGCGATTCGACTATTTCAATTGCATTTTCAATAACTTTAATTTAAATTTCAGTAAATCTTAATCAGCCATGTTTTCTCCCTCTTCCTCTGGGCCACCTCCACGTCTGGAACTTGAAGTCAGTTGTGTCACACACAAACACTTCTCCCTACAACCAAGAGTAGTTTTTTTTTATTGATATATGTATTATATATTATTTACATATGTACACATTTACATTATTTACATCTGTTTACAAATCTCCATACATAATAAACTTCAATTGAAGCATTCCCCCCACTCTTTTATCCACTATCAAAACATCTTTTTTCTAAAATCTTTGTCAAGTCCATTTTCCAATGTATTTAATTTCATTTAGTCTCTCATTCCATATAGTCCATGAAGCATAAAATATTACTCTGTCCATTTTCTTCACTTCTTCCTGATTTCATGCATCATAATAACCAAATTATTTTATGTCCATATTTATTTGTTCAATTTTTAACACAGTTTTCACCCTATTATGTTTACATATTTCTTTCCACTAATTATTAACTGTTTCACATTTCAAAAACACATCCTCAGTAGTCTCAAACTCCCCACATTTATTACATATTCCATCTTGCTTCTTTTTTTTTTTGTATGGCATATTTGCCATAACTGGCAATTTTTCTAATAAACATTCTCCATAAAAATCATTACATTCTTTAATCTTTTTATAGTTATTATATGTCATCATTATGACATTTTTCTTATCTATTTCTAAATCTTTCTATGGATCAATACAATAAAATGCTTTCATAGCACTTAAGTACCATTCCTTTCTATTTTTCTCACATATATATTAGCGTTGTCACCTCACAGTATGACGTTGTCCTGTTCGATTCTCAGCTAAAGCGTCTTTTGTGCGGAGACATGCGTAAATGGGCATACCTTCGTTGAAGGTTGTGCGTCAGAGCTGGCAACTCGGTACGTAAAAATCTACTGCCAATCATTAGCAGACCGGAGTTCCGCTGTGGCGACCCCTAACCGGGAAAAGCCGAAAGATACAACAACAACAACATATATTTTTTCCATAACATAATTTTGTTTTGGTACTATTTAATTTCTTCATTCACAATGCTTTAACTTTATTTTAACTTCCATTCCTTCTCACAATTCTTTGTATTTATAATATAGTATCATTTCTATCAAGTTTTTTATTTTCCTTCATAATTCCTTTTAATACTGCATATAAAATTAAGGATTAAACCCAAACCTCCTTGCTCTTCTTTCATATACACAATCCCTCTCTTGACTGGATTCAGTCTAGAGCCCAATGTAAAAGAAAATATAGTCATCATTAGTTTATTTTCATACTTAATATGAATTGTATAGATATTAGCAACATAAGCACTTTTTCCTGTTACCATGGTGTTCAAGTGTTTTTTTTCTATATGAAAATCTATATGATTTAAAAAAATTTGTCATATCCTTTACTTTGAGTACAATATCTCATTGTTGTTGTCTGTATTCATTCCTTCCAAATGTTATTCCTAATATAGCTATATATTTTTCCTAGAACTCAACACCTTCTCTCATACCTTCAAAATCAAATCCTTTACGTTTCTCCTTATCTATACTTAAACCAATTTTTTTAATTTATACTTCATTTTTCATTTACTTTTTCCATCCATTCTTTATTTTTAACAATTAATACAATATAATGCCCATAATTATACATTATTGGCAATTGTGCTTCCTTCGTCATTTTCTGTCCAACACTACTTGAGATTATTAATTTACTTTACTGTTACATTCATAACTAATGAGAAAATTACACTATTGGCTGGGAGGACCTGCTGTATTCCACATTCTATTTTTATTTCTTCCTTTGAGTCTCACAAGGGATAATTGCTAGCTTTTAAAATGCTTTGCAAGGCAGTTAGCCTATAAACCCAGCCCTCCAGCCATTTAGTTTCACATAGTTCCTTTCATAAACATATTTTATTACTTGTAATATTTTTGTTTACAGTATATGCCTGCAAATTTCCCCTTAATGATTTATATTGAATATTATCATAGACTTTACTTGTATCCCCAATCATAACCTTCGCTTTACATGCTTATTTATGATATCAATTATTTCTCTTATTATCCAAAATAACTCTTGACTTCCTTTTCTTCCGAATACATTTTGGTCACATATTCTATCCATTTGTTGTAACCTTTTTGTTATTATTCTCATAAAAAAAATATAATCCATATTATTCAGTGTTATAGGTCTCCAATTTTTTTATCTCCTCTTTACTTCCTTTTTAAATGTACATTTTATAACTCTTGTACATATCTCTTTCTCTTTAATTCCAGATGTGAGAGTGTTCAATCTCACCGTTTGTTCTTACACACGGGTTCGGAGCCGATCCTCGGCTCCGAGTCGGCTGCATCGCAAAGCTCTGCATCTCAGAGAAGCTTATATCCCACAATCCTTCCTGCCATTACTCAGATCTAGTTTGCCGCTGCAACAGATCGGATCGAGGAGAGCTCGGACCAGAGAAAAATTTGATAACTTTTGCTTCTTTCAGATAAGCTACTTCCTTTTTTGTACAAAAAAGTTTCTGATAGTTAGTATAATATAGAAGTGTGTGTGTGTGTGATATTATAATATTCCTCATATTATTCTTAAGGCACCTTTTTGTGGCCTACCCTTTTCTCTCGGTGTGGTTTTTGTTGAGTGTTTTTTATACTTATATAGATATTTACTCTACATATATATAGAATATATAGAAGCAAAATCCAGCTTTAAAAGATGTCAGTGTGGGCAGAAAATGTCCATCACTGACAACCACGCGTCCTGGGTTTACTGTCTTGGCCCTCTCCACCTTCAAGAGGATTGCTCTATATGTCATTCCTTTAGCGGGAGGGTCATGACAGATAGACGCAGGAAGCTTATAGATAGAGGGTTGCTTAAGCCTGCTTTTCAAGAGGCTTTAGACAAATTGGATCAGGCTTCTAAGTCCTCGAAGGGGTCGAAGATGTCGGAGCCCATGTCATCGGCTCCGAGTTCATCTTCAAAGGTTCGTTCGCCGGTTCCACAGACCTCGGGGCCGAGCGTTGAACATTTATCTTTCACTGAGCCCCAGATCTTGGAACCGGTGTCGGAGCTGCCGCCACCATCCATTCTTCGGTCGGTGCCATCTTCGGCTCCTTCGACCCGTTCTTCCAGACCATTATCTGAGACAGATGTGGATCGTGTCGTGCAGAAACTCATGGAAAACACGGCCCTTTCCAAGTTGATTGCAGTTTCCTCCCAGTTAGTGTTGAAACTAGAAGGCCTCCCCATATCTCCAACGGGTCCTCCTTCGAGACCCATCCAGATCTCGGAGCCGGGAGAGGATGACCTGATGATAGTGGAGCCCTCGGTGCCGAAACCGTCCATTGCACGATCGACACCATTGACTTTGACTCCTTCAGAACCGGTAGGTGATTCGCAGAGCCGACGGTCTCTCCTCGGTTCTGGGACCGAGAGTCGTACCGACCTTTCGGTGCCAACTCTCCCTCTCAGGGCCTCGGTGCAGACTGGCTCGGCTCCGTCCTCGGGGTCGGACCCCATGGCCCCTGTGTCTGGGATGCTCCCGTGTTCTTCGGAACCGGGGGAGTCCTCGGCCCGGGGTTCAGGGGCTTTTGACCTTATGAGGAAGGTATTGTCTGCACGGACAACCACTTCATCAGCGGCATCTTCTCCTTCCCCTAAAGGGCCGCTTTCTGTTTCTGCCCCCACGACCCATCCAAAACATAGAGCCCCATTGCCTCAGCCACCCCCAGAGGGTTCCCCCTGTTCCTTGGAGACCTCACCAGAAGCCCCCTCTGATGAGGTCCCGAGGAAATGATTGTGCAAGAGGAGGCACATAGATTCCCCACAGGAATCTCTAACGTCTGACACCGACTTGGATGAGGCAGAGGGGTCCCCAAAATCCCACTCTGAGGATGTGTCATTTGCAGACATCCTGGAGATCTTGAAACAGAGGGGTGATTGGCAGTCCCTAGCCCCCACTGAGGACGAGTCGGTGCTGCTGAAGGCTTTTGGGGCTCAACCTTCTACCTCCTGGGTGACTCCGCCCTTCGATGAATTAATGGAATTGATTGCTCGCAGGGCGTGGGAGACACCTGACACAGTGGAACCAGTCCCTAGAAAACCAAACAAATTTATCACCGCCCCTCAGGACAAGACTTATCTCACCAAGGGAGTTCCGGTCGACACTATGGTGGTGGCGGCAGCCACGAAAAAGGAGATGTCTGTGTCTTCCTCATCTGTTCATCCTCCTAATAAGGATTCTAGGACTATGGACAGATACGGGAAGCGCGTTTTTAGTTCAGCGACTTTTTCCATGCGTTCGCTAAACTATTTGACACATTTCACACGTCTGCAGAGGGATCTCATCAAGGAGCTGACAGATACCCTCCAGGGTAACACAGATGCTGCTGTTTCATATAAGGTAACAGCACAACTTAACACCCTTACCTCCATAGTAAACTCATCCATGAGGCTCATCTCGTATGCGGCCGAAGGATCGAGTAGAGCTGCAGCTTCAGCGATTGCTCTTCGAAGACAATCCTGGATGCGGCTGTGCTCCTTTGCGGAAGCCTTCAAGTCTTCCTTTGCCAATGCCCCCTTTGATGGTGCCGCACTCTTTGGGCCCAAGGTGAAGGAGACTCTGACTCACTGTGAGCAAGAGGGAAAGACCCTGTCTGCTGTCGGGGTCCGTTTTTCAGCTCCAACTAGACCGTTCCCCAAAATCCCACTCTGAGGATGTGTCATTTGCAGATATCCTGGAGATCTTGAAACAGAGGGGTGATTGGCAGTCCCTAGCCCCCACTGAGGACGAGTCGGTGCTGCTGAAGGCTTTTGGGGCTCAACCTTCTACCTCCTGGGTGACTCCGCCCTTCGATGAATTAATGGAATTGATTGCTCGCAGGGCGTGGGAGACACCTGACACAGTGGAACCAGTCCCTAGAAAACCAAACAAATTTATCACCGCCCCTCAGGACAAGACTTATCTCACCAAGGGAGTTCCAGTCGACGCTATGATGGTGGCGGCAGCCACGAAAAAGGAGATGTCTGAGTCTTCCTCATCTGTTCATCCTCCTAATAAGGATTCTAGGACTATGGACAGATACGGGAAGCGCGTTTTTAGTTCAGCGACTTTTTCCATGCGTTCACTAAACTATTTGACACATTTCACATGTCTGCAGAGGGATCTCATCAAGGAGCTGACAGATACCCTCCAGGGTAACACAGATGCTGCTGTTTCAGATAAGGTAACAGCACAACTTAACACCCTTACCTCCATAGTAAACTCATCCATGAGGCTCATCTTGTATGCGGCCGAAGGATCGAGTAGAGCTGCAGCTTCAGCGATTGCTCTTCGAAGACAATCCTGGATGCGGCTGTGCTCCTTTGCGGAAGCCTTCAAGTCTTCCTTTGCCAATGCCCCCTTTGATGGTGCCGCACTCTTTGGGCCCAAGGTGAAGGAGACTGTGACTCACTGTGAGCAAGAGGGAAAGACCCTGTCTGCTGTCGGGGTCCGTTTTTCAGCTCCAACTAGACCGTACCCCAAAGGACAACGAGGCGGGAAAATGTGCTTCCGTAAGAATCGGGGATCTTTCCAAGCCACACAGAGTGATACCCCCTCCAGAGGCAGAGGGGGGTAGAAATGGAAGACGCCGCCCCGGCGGCAGAGGGGGTCCGCATATCCAAGGCGACAGGGATACCGTCCCTGGGAAGCCTTTCCAGCACTCCTGAATGGAGGCCCGGCTGTCTTGCTCTGGAGGCAGTCGGGGGTCGCTTGGCTTTATACCCACAGGCCTGGTTAAATATTACTTCGGATTCCTGGGTAAAAAGCATTATAACCAGGGGATACAAAATCCCCTTCGAATCAACTCCACCTCAACAAAGAAGGTTTCCAGATGTGCCACCCCATCTGTGAAGCCCAGCAGCTGTAGAAATTTCAAAGCTGCTCAAAAACAGAGTCATCCAACCAGTCCCGGCGGACCAAAGAGGATCCAGAACTTACTCAAGGTTCTTTTTAGTTCCAAAAAAGACAGGGGACTGGAGACCGATTTTAGATCTCAGCAATCTCAACACCTTCGTGAAGAAGGAAAAGTTCCGGATGATCACGCTTCAATTGATCCTGCCATTCTTACAGAAGGACGATTGTATGTGCTTGATAGATCTCAAAGACGCGTACTACCACATCAAAATGGCCAGACCGTCCAGAGATCACCTGCGCTTCCGGCTGGGAGCCAGTCACTTTCAGTTTCGAGCTCTGCCCTTTGGACTCACCTCAGCCCCCAGGGTATTCACCAAATGCATGGCAGTAGTTGCGTCTCACTTGAGACGACAAGGATTCCAGTTGTTTCCCTATCTGGACGACTGGCTCCTCACCACCACCACCGAGCGTCGCCTCATACAAGTCAGAGACAACACAGTCGACCTTTGTTCCCACCTAGGGATTTCGATAAACTTCGAAAAGTCTTGCTTATCGCCCTCACAGCGTATTTCATTCATCGGAGCAGACCTAGATACACGATTAACACTGCTAAAGCTCCCTCCAATAAAGGCGTCAACCCTCAAACAACAGGTTCTTCTTCTACTAAAGAGCAAGAAAGCCCCGGCCAAACTGGTATAGAAAGTTTTGGGACTAATGGCAGCGTCCCTGATCGCAGTTCCTATGGGAAGATTACACATGAGGATCCTCTAATGGCTGCTTTTCGCGCAGTGGTCATTCCAGCACTTACCCCTAGCGCACGAGATTCTGATAACAGACTCTTGCAGACGAGACCTCTCATGGTGGGTGTATAGTCAGGATCTCACTATGGGTCGTCCGTTCTACCCAGTCCGACAGCCATAATAACCACGGACGCTTCTCTGATAGGGTGGGGAGGTCTATTTCAGGGAAGAACAGTCCAAGGGGAATGGTCCAACATGGAGTACACTCTACACATAAACGTTCTGGAGCTGAGGGCGGTGTTTCTGGCGTTGCAGCACTTCCAAGCCTTCTTACCTCTAGGAACAGTAGCAGTTCAGACGGACAGCATGTCTGTGGTCTGGTACATAAACAAGCAAGGGGGAACCAGGTCTTACCAGTTATGCAGAGAGGCCATGAGAATTTGGCAATGGGCAGAGTCCACGGGTCGCTTTCTGATAGCAACGCATATCCCGGGGTCATCCAACGTCATTGCGGACAGGTTGAGCAGAGCCATCCTGTTACCTCATGAGTGGTCCCTCAATCCACAGACAGCAGAAAAGATCTTCTGCAGATGGGGCCAGCCTTGCTGCAATCTATTTGCTTCCCCGTTGAATGCAAAATGCAGAAGCTACCTTGCCCTTCTACCCCCTCCGGGGGATGTCCCCAGGGATGCACTGATACACGATTGGCCCCCGGGTCTCCTATATGCATTTCCACCTACTCCCTTGATTCCCAGATTTCTACAGAAAGCCAGGAACCTGGAAAGGACAATAATACTCATAGCCCCATTCTGGCCTCGGCAGATATGGTTCCCCTTTCTTCGAGCCCATCAAACAGAGGAACCGTGGATTCTGGACCCATTACCAGATCTACTGACCCATTCGTCGGGAGTTCCTCACCCGTCTCTTCAGTCCCTCAAACTAGCAGCTTGGCTGCTCCGCTTCCCTGCCTAGCCAGGTCTGATCTACTTTCTCCGGCAGTTCAACACATTCTAGTTGCTTCTCATAAAGCTTCCATTACAAAACTCTACAGGAGTAAATGGAAACGCTTTGTGTACTGGGCATCTAGCCAACACTTAGACCCCCTGGTAGCTCCTCTACATAAAGTATTGGAATTCTTATCTATTCTTTTTCACGAAGGAGCCTCTACTTCCACACTAAGAGTACAGTTGGTGGCCATATCGAACTTCCATATTGGTGAGGACGGTTCTCCCATTATGTCTCACAGACTTTGTAAGGCTTTTATGAAAGGAACCTTCCATCTTCGGCCGCCCGTCAGGAAACCTTTCTTTCCATGGAGCTTAAATTTGTTACTGTCACAACTCATGTTGCCACCCTTTGAACCTGCTTTGTCCTGCCTCCTAAAGTTCTTATCGTGGAAGACACTTTTCCTCGTAGCTGTTACTTCAGCTCGAAGAGTGTCAGAGCTGCAAGCATTATCGGTCAGACCACCTTACTTGATTTTCCATCCAGATAGAGTTTCTTTACGTACGAACCCATCTTTCCTTCCAAAGGTATGTTCCGTTACAAATATTAACCAATCCATAGAACTCCCTACCTTCTTCAAGAACCATACTAACAAGTTGGAGTATATGCTGCACAAGTTAGATGTTCACAGACAGTTAAGATTTTATTTGGATAGGACTAAAATTTACAGGAAGACAGATCAGCTCTTTGTTGCGTTTGCAGACAATAAAAAGGGCATGGCAATTACAAAACGTACATTATCTAAATGGCTTGCTGATTGTATAGCCTTTGTATACTCTAAGTCAAATCAGTCCTTACCCACCAAACCTAAGGCCCATTCTACCAGATCCGTTTCCACTTCCTTGGCTCATGCAGCTCGCTTGCCTTTGGACACGATTTGTGCAGCAGCCACATGGTCTAAGCCACATACTTTCATCACTCATTATAGAGTTGACAAAGTCTCCAAAGACAGGACATCTTTTGGTTCCACTGTGCTTAGGAACGTTCTTCCATGAGTCACTCAGGGTGACGGAGCTAGGGACGCTACCCGTGTGTAAGAACAAACGGCGAGATTGAACACTCTCACATAAAGAAGTTATGTCCTTACCATAACGTTCCATGTGGAGTGTTCATCTCGCCTTTGTTCTTACATTCCCTCCCTTCCCCCCCACGTGTTTGGAAGAACGGGTAGGACTAGATTCTGATCGAATTGTCTTAACCCCTTCCGGGGTATATGGTTTTGTGTATCATGGGGTATATGCTACTACCCTTAGTTATTTGCTATAGTGAGAGAGTGTCTCTGAATGCCTGAGAGAGTGTGTAGTTCTTGCACCTGAGGTATTGGATTATCGGTCTGGTTTGTTTGCAAACTAGATCTGAGTAATGGCAGGGAGGATTGTGGGATATAGCCTGGTCTCGAGCTTCTCTGAGATGCAGAGCTTTGCGATGCGGCCAACTCGGAGCAGAGGATCGGCTCCGAACCCGTGTGTAAGAACAAAGGCGAGATGAACACTCCACATGGAACGTTATGGTAAGGACATAACTTCTTTTTTCTAACCATTGATTCATAACTTCTATAAAAAAATGTTTGCTGCTCTTATATTTCTTTATACATACCATGTTCAATTCTGTCCAGTCCTGTTGCAGAATTCATGTTAATATCTTTTAGAATTTCTTTCATAGTTATTTTTTTGTTCTAAATACTAATTATCTTTCTTATTTAATTTTTCACCTTTATAAATGTGTTCTATTTTTCTTCTCTTTTGCCAAATAATTCCAATACATAGTCTTTAATTATTTTGTATATTCCTTCTTGTTGTCTTATTTGCTTACCTTCCATATTTTTAATTCACTTATTATTTTTCCTTCTTTTATTATTTTACTCAAATATGGTGCTACCTCTTCTTTCTTTCCTTGTAAAGAGTATGTTTGCTTATATAACAAGTTGTTAATTTAAAATTCATTAATTTTATATATTTCTCTTTCTTTTTCATAAAATGAATTTTTCTTCTCTAATAAGTCACTAAATATTTATTGACTTAATATCTTATATCTCTCTTTTACTTTTCTTCCTTATACATTCTAAACATACTTTTTTATATTTCTCTTTAAAATTAAGCCACCAAACAGTCCGATTTTGATAAAACACTCTCATATTCATATGATTTTTCCATAATTCCGCAAGTTCTTTTTTCTCTTCTAAATCTAATTCATTTTCATTAGTTCTCTTTATTCCTTGTCCTGTTCTTATATACTCTTCATTTTCCTGTACTTTAACCCATATAGCCACATGAAAATCCAGCATACTTAATTCCTTTTTTATAACTTTTAAACGATCAGATATTGAAAAATAATCACGTTCTGTCCTAATTTCATTCCTTTTATACGTCCAGTGGTTATTCTCCCATACACTCAACTTTCCACTTCTCATAATTTCTTTAATTGTTTTAACATCGCAATTGTTCTTATTTTTCCTTAAATTATAATTAAAATCACCCACCACTATAATGTCCATATTTACACAAACATATTCAAGAATACTTTTAAACATCATTTCTCTCTCTTTTTTTATTATATATGCATATAAAGCTGTAGTTCTATACACATATTTTTCCATCTCATATCTGTTACCATAATTCATCCTAGTTCCACTATGGTTACAGCTAATGTTTTAATGCTTTATTGACATAATATTTGTATGCTGAGCATGTTTCTTTCCTCATGTTCCAAACTACTGCACCATTCTAAAGTTTTTTAGTTTGTGTTCTTTCTTCCTTTGTTAATAATCTGATATCTTCTAAAACAGTAATATGTGTATCTACTGCAGCACACCATTGTAATATACCTAGTCTCCTTTTAAGATTTTTCATACTGTTCATTTTTAAAGCTAATATTTTCACTTTTTAAGAACAGTTAGTATAATAAAATGTTTATCCCTTTCCTTTCTTATTTTCTCTAAGCATTATGTTTTTGAATTTTCTTTTATTTTCTTTAACTGTTTTCCCTATTGAATTATTTTTATTTCTTACTGTGTGCCAATCAGCTTCTTCCTCACTTGTCTTCTCGGTTTCTTTTTCTTTCTTACTTTCTTTAACTTCATGTATAACCTCTATATCAGTCAAATCTTTTTGTACATTTTCTTGTATAACACATTCTACTATCTCTTTCTCCTGTATAACTTAATTTCATTTTCTTGCACATTCATTTCACATTTTAGCCACGAATGACCATTATTGCCACATTTTTTGCACTTTAAATCACATTTGATAGCATTATGTCCTGTTTTACCACATAAATAACATATTTTTTCACATTCATTGATTAAATGATAATTTTTTCCACAAAAATAAATTTTTGGTTGACCCCTGTAGTTCACAAAACCGCTATTACCATGAACATTAATATTACTAGGTACGTGCATAGCATTATCGTTTTCCATTTTCAGTATTACTCCACATTTTCATTGTCTTCTTTTTGTAGTGTCCATTACTTCTTTACATATAGTTAACAAATGTTCTTTCAGTTCTTTTGCTTCAACTTCAGTTCTAAACTGGATTATTGTTCTTTTTTTTTTGTTTGTCTGTAAAAAGCTTGCACCACATATTCTGACCATGGATATATATTTTTCTTTTGTTCATATGCACCCAAAATAATTTCGATGGCCTGCCCAGTCTCAAATGTCAAGTCACAAAAGGTCTCATTAATTAAAATGAATGCTCTTACCTCTTTTGCTTTGACACCCGGAGCTGCTATGACAGAGTCCCAAACCTCATACCTACACAAACGTTCTTTTTTATTGCTCACATATACTGTATAATTCTTTTTTGTTTCTTTTATTTCTTCTTTGCTCCTTCTCCTACAGTTTATGTACACATTTTTGTCTTGTGAACTTTTTCTAGCACAGTCTTTTCTTCTCCTTTTTCTTCTATTTTGTCCATGTCGTTGCTCCATGAAATTGCTGCTCCACTTTCTGGCTCACTTTTGTTTACCATTTCTTACAAATAATTATGCAATTTTCAGAGGTAACTGTCTCTCCTTCAAACAGTCTCCTCTGAAAGTTTTCCTCTGAATCCATCTCTGTTACAGTTACAATCTCCTTTTCCTCCAATGTCACTGTTTTTTCTGTACCCACATAATCAGAAAAAACGTCTGGTAGTGATTCTACCATTTCAACTACATTTTCAGCAACTTTCACTCCAGTTTCCACAAAAGCTGAATCAGCCATGTTTGCTTCTTGTTCCTCATGGCTGCCTCTAATCCTGGACAGGAAACAGGTAGTCAGGATGTGTAACACACAAAGCCTTCCCCCAACTACCAGGAATAGGGGAAGTTCCCTGATGCTCTGGCTTGATTTCCCCTAGTAGTGTAAATACCACCTTAGGTCTCTCCTGAATAGAGGCTACTGGCCTAGTAGGGCTAACTTGGTCAACAAAGGATAAATAAATAAAATAACATTTTTTCCATGAAGTCATGCAGTGCCTTGTACCATACAGAATATGTCAGTGCATCACATATTTGATGTATTCACCTGTCTTTTAGCAAAATAGTTTTCAGTTTCTGCTGTGTTGTTGTTCATTAAAACTAAACAGTAAGATAATTCAAATCAAAGTTATGCTGTTGTTTGCTATTGGCTTAGCATGTCCCAAGTCTGCTTTCCCAATAGAATCAGACATTTTTTTCACTCATTATGTCTTTTATTCCCCAGTTACCCAGTTAATTCACTTCTGTGTCGGGGGGGGGGGGCAGATCTCTGCCCATTCCTTGGCATTTTACCTACAGCACATGAGATGCAGGAGAAAAGTGAAGCATCCACAAGGCTTAGAAACTAATTATGGACTTGGTGTCAACCCACTATAGGGCACACACAAATGTGATCCACTAATAATAACAATCTAATAATTGGTGTTAGAGCCATGGTCTAAAACTGAATGTAAAAAAAATGGATAATAGTAGTATCCTTTGGAAAGACGGCCAGCCTTCGAAATTACCACATAGAGAATACAGCCCTAAGAGTGGACCTAGTGGTTAGGGACTTGGGAAAATATATGGCCAGGGACTTGGTCTTTTAACTGCTGTAAGGAAATCATTCTGTATTGAGTAATTTGCATGCAAGTGTATGGATGGCATCCAGCTCTGACAATGTCATTATCCCATTGTACTCAGCCTTCATTAGACCAATCAGTGAGTGCAATGCTTTCTTTGGTATGTACTATACCAGGCATATGGAACAAGTGGTAAGCCCCCAGAGGTTCCTTACTAAAAGACTACAAGGCATAAATCACATGGAATACGCAAACCATCTCAAAGCGTTATCTTTATATTCTTCTCCTATAGACAACTGAGAGGTGAACTATGTCTGCTTATAAGGCAACATCTGATCTAGTACTGGTGTTCTTGCTGCACATCCACAAGTCTAATAGCACTAAAAATAGGCAATCAAAGGACCTAAACATCATTCACAGCATAAACAAATTATGTTGGAGGGGCAGGTATGTGTCTCAGAGACTACCCCTACTCTGGAACAGCTTCTTATCCATGTAAGTAAAGTTCATCCGTGGCCCTATTCAAATGCAACCTGGACCAATGGATAGGTTCATATGTTCATAGGTATGTACTAGGTTAACAACTGCTAGGGCATTTTTAAGCCTAGCTGTGCATCCCAAATCTTTGACAAGTTCTGGTACCTTTTAATAAGTGTAAACAGGAGTTTGGAAGATGAAACATTTACAAACAGGAGCCTGGGAAATAAACCATTTACAGACTGCTTGTGTCCATTAGAGATGTGTGCCACTCATGGATACATTTCTTGTTCTCAGTCAAACTGTTCAAGTTGCACTTGAATTGGATTAGGGAAGAACTCTGCTACACGTGGATGGGGAGGCTGTTCCAGAGAAGAGGTGGTCTCTGGGATACATACCTGTCTGTCCAGCAGGTCCTATTTATATCGTAGGCAAGGTTTAATTCTTTAGAATGGGTAATTCTACTGCTGTTTGGTTTGTGGATATACAGGATATCCATCAGGGTGGGTCTGACAATGTCTTGTATGCCAGGCATAGATCTCCCCTTAACGGTAGGAGACAGAATACAGGTATAGGGCACTGAGATGGTCTGCATAGGACATGTTGCTTTTAGGATTCTTTTATTGAAGAACCTTTGTGGACATTCGAGTTGTTGGATGTGCCTGATTAGGTACATGCCAAAGGGGGCATTGTACTTAATGATAGGTCTGACGAATGCTGAATACATTGGAACAATGATCTCCTTAGACTTAGATGCCATACTTTTGTTTATAAGTTGTACAAGATAGAGTGATTTCCCCACTACTTTGGACACATGATGGATCAAAGGCTAGATTACTGCCTATATATGTGCCCAAGACCCTGACTACTGGGTTGACTCTTAGTGGTGGGTTGTCAATATGATAGTTACCAGGGGTGGATGACTTCCAGAAGGATACTGTTATGCATTTCTTGGCATTTAGTTTTAGTCAGTGGCTTTGACACAATTTATTTGTCTGTGTCAGCCCTTGTTGGAGGACATTAATGTCAGTTGGGGATTCTATGACTCCTAATTTGTAGTACTCTCCAGATTTGATCATCCAGTGGACCTTAACATTAGCCTTGATTTCACAGAGGTAAATGCCAAAAATAAGCAGTCACAGAACTGATCCCTGAAGGACTCTGCTTGTGATTGCCTTCTTTGTAGAGGTGGACTCCACAGTTCTAACTTTCTGGGTCCTGTCTGTGAGTCAGCTTGCTGTCCAGCGGGTGACATAAGGGTTTATACCTAACCTGTGGAGTTTATCAAGAAGTCCACCAGACAGAGTAGGCATGATCTGCCCTTGATGAAACCAAATTGGGTTGGGTCCAGTGTCTGGAGGTTTCCTACGTCATTATCGATTATTTCCGTCATGATTTTTTCCATGGTTTTGCATACCAGACTAGTGAGACTAATGACTGCTGCTGTTCTCCATTTGTTAGGCATGAAGCCTGTTTGGAAGCTACTGTTAAATAGTGATTCCAGAGGGCCTGATAGGCCATGTTTCATACTATTTAGAAGGCATTTTAGGATCTTGTCTGAGCCCATTGATGCAGTATCCTTGGCCTTAGAGAGAGCATTGAGGACCTGTTCCCTAGTGTTAGTAGTGGGAGTTATATTTGATATTATTTCCTGAGGGGAGGTTGAGAGGGAGAAACAGGTAAAGTTAGAGATTAATTTCCCTGTCAGTATGTTTGCTATATCTTCTGGCTGAGTATAGGTGGCTCCATTAACAATGAGCTTTGTACACAGTTGTGTATTGCCTTTGAGGTTGCAGACATAGCTAAAGAATTCCTTGTGGTTGTTCTTAGCCTGGGACGACAAATTGATCTCATATATGGCTTTGGTAGACTTTATTTTCCTCTGAGTTGTTTCTTTAATTTGCTGAAAGTGCTTTTACCTTGCTGGGTGCTACAACTCCTAATTTTTGCCATGATTTTCTTTCTTCTGTTATTTAGCCTATTGAGGCTGTGATTCCACCAGGATGGCTTGTTTTTTGAGTTAGCTCTATACTTATTTAGAACTGGATGGGGAATCAGAAATTTTCCCCTGGACTGGCAGTTGTGCTCTTAATGGACAGAGACAGAATGTAAATGCTCAGCCACCTGTACCCAACTGTATTCTCCTGGGTAATTTATCCTGTCATTTACATATGGTAAAACATGGATAGGCTTAAAAAACCTTCCTAAGGCCGTTAGCATAGTAATTGCTTATGAACCTATGACACATGACATTTACACCTGTGGGCGATTTAGGGGATTGTCTTTTGCCTACAGCACATGTGATGTGGGAGGAAAGTGAAAAACCCACATGGGCACTAGAAGGATATGCCAACATTGCACAGAAAAAAACAAAACAAAAGAAAACAAAACATGAAAAACTATGTGAAGATCTTCAGGAGTAGTTCTGCACTGGTTCAAGAGAACATTTTAAAACAACAAAAAAGTGAATACAGTAGCATTACATGCAATAATTAAATGTGCAGGATTTTATATCTTTAATAGCAATCCTTCACTGATTGTTCAATGCTGAGAGTGAGATTAGACATACATTTACATTCTGTAAAATGAGTAAATTTCTTTATTGCAGATACTTCTGCTTATCTTTTGAGCATAAAGAATGCTGATGAGAATGCCTTCATCTCTAAGCATATAAAGGAGAACATGCTTATCACAGAAAGAGTCTGGCTTGGGATTTCAGCAGACGCCAAAAGTAAGAATCAAAATTTATATAATTTAAGTTTTTGAAATAATAAATTAAAAAGAAGACTGCTGGATAATAATTTGCTGAAAGTACTTGTTAAATCTATACAACTTAAAAGACAGAGCAAGGTATATGTCAGGTGTGATGGCATTCCACAACCCCCAAGGTGACAGTTGCCATTTTCATTTGCATGACTGTGATCATTTGTAGGTTTGCAGTGTACAGTAGAAGATGAATTACAGGATTCAGCAAAATGCCTTTTCTATGAATATTAGTACATGTTGTTGAACAAATTTAAATCAGTCGAGCTTGTACCAGCACTGGAACTACAATACTCAGCATTTAGAAAGACTGCTTTTAACCTGCTTGTGTTTTTGAAAGGCACACACTGCATCAGGCAAATCATTGGCACTATCCGTTGTGGTGCCTTATTCCTTATAGCTCTTTCTGCGTGGCTACTGAATTAGAAATTAATTTCTCCTACATTCATTTGCATTTTGAACCTGGTCATGAGAGTATAATAGTTCCTAGATTTGATTAGTCAAATGATGTAAGACATTAATATTGGCCTCAGTTTAGTGACTCATTACAGTCGAGTGTGCCTCCAGGCATTTCTGTAGTTACCTCCTACTGCTCCTCTAGCAGTCAAATATTGCTTGTTCATATTTGCATTAAGAATTCCAAAACCATGCTATAATCAAGGCATAAGAATATTTTATTTTGAAGCATGCATGATGGCAAACCATGCTATATTCAAGGCATAAGAATATTTTATTTTGAAGCATACATGATGGCAAACACAATTGTATTGATATTTTACCTCTGTCAGTGAGTGTTAGAACTGTAAGGTGAATAGGTGATGACTTCATTTTTTTAAGGCTCAAGTCACACCCACTTGGAGTTAAAGATACACACTCAAACGAGCTGTACTGGAGGGAATGAGTTAAGGTCCAAAATCAAAGTATGCTCATCTTTATGTTCTTGCTGTTTAACTTCTCTGTGTGGTTAATAGTACAATGATTTAGGATATATATTTATTTCATCTACATTTTTTTAGAACCCCAAATCATAATTCAAGTTGTTGTTAAACAAAATGTATCAACTAGAAAAGTAAAGATGCTGTTTGCACATATTAAGGGACAAATTAACCAGTTTTATTTCTCTTAATTGACAGGTCACAATTGGCGCTGGCTCAATGACTCAGAAGTGTCATATTATAACTGGGAAAATAAACTAAACACGGATGGGAGGAAGAGTTGTGCTGTCATCTTGTCTTCAAATGGAACATGGACTGCAGTCAGTTGTGAAAAAGGCTTCAGCAGGATTGTTTGTAAAGTTCCCATACGTGAGTATAATGTTGTTTATTTGAAAGCCAAGATAAATAAAAAAGCAGGAACTCTGAAACTTATGATGTAACATTAAGAACCCTTCTTGGTGATCCTTGGTTGGGCATTACATCTCCACCAGTTGAAATCCATCATTTTTTTTCTGTAAAATCCCATGTCAGAGGGCATCTGCA
This sequence comes from Protopterus annectens, assembly GCF_019279795.1. Classification (NCBI taxonomy): domain Eukaryota; kingdom Metazoa; phylum Chordata; order Ceratodontiformes; family Protopteridae; genus Protopterus; species Protopterus annectens. The sequence goes on from NC_056737.1 coordinate 1,126,725,413, forward strand.
TGCTGGGTTGATGCATGCTTTAGTATACCTCATTTGTTACATAAGCATGCTTGTTCCTAGAGTCCACCACTACTTTTTGGTTACTTGTAGGTTTTGTATTTTGATTCACGGGAGTTTCAAGGCAATTTAATCTTAGGATCATTAACTCTTTGCCAATATCCTTCCTGAGGTTGTATCTTCTTTTGCAAGTAGGGCAAGACCATTTAGCCACATGGTAAATCTTAGGGTGCCTGTCAAATCATCCAGGTTCTGTTTGAAGGATGATACTATATCATATCACTAAACCTGCAGAGGCAACCTATTCCAAAGAAACTGCAAAATACATCTGTCACCTTATTGCATTCTGTTTATGTTGTGGCGAAGATTTAGGTCAATGGGTATGATTTTTGCTAATTTATTAGACTTTCTGAGATGTAGGTGATCTAGGACAACGGGGTCTGTAATGGCAGGGGTAGGTAAGGCACAGATTACTCTCTGAGTCCACAAGATACTGAGTAAAGGGAGAGAACTTCTAGCCTCTCTTGATAGCTCAGGGTCTTTAAGCATGAAATATTCTTAGTTATGAACTTCTGTGACTTCTCTAGTTGTTTGATATATTAAGTGAGGTACATCTTGAAGGAGGAGTTGTACTATATACTTGGACATATAACTGTACCTGGGTTGACAGTTCTCCAAGGTAAACACAAAGAATGACCCTGGGAGACTTCACTGTCACTGGAGTGGACATGACTATGTCATGCTTTTGGGCCTTCCACTAATGCCAAAGAGGCCTCTTCCTTTTTTTGGAGTTGAACAGATCTAACTGAAGGATTGGAAGTGGCAGGAGGGGAACGTGCTTATTTTCCCTTTGGGAGATAATCAACTGGTCCTACATAAGCTGGACATGTTCATCCAAACTGCTCTGTTAGAGAATATTTGAAGACTAAACTGGAAGAGCAGGAAGCTATAGACATTTTGAAACGTATACTGATTCCCCGTGAACTGAATGTGGCAGTGCCTGTGCAAACATTTTTGCTTATGTAGAAATAGGTTGTGTGACTTTAAATTTAGTGTTCAAGGAGCAAGTATTGCACAGTGTAGTGCACTTCTTTGAAAGACTAGTAAATCCAAGATGCCAGAGTGCTTATGTGAGATTTTAATTATTGATCTGATGTTGTTAATATTCATTCATTCTTGACTGTTGGGTCTTGGTTCTATCCGCGGAACCGACTCGGCCACTGTAAAAAGCTCACGCCAGCCAGAAAACTCTCAAGCTAGGGCTAACCATAGTGCCTGTCTTCCCTTCCCGCCAGATCTCATTTGTCACGTAGAGTTTTAGGACACGTCAACCGTGCTGTCAAGCTAAGTGTTTATTTTTTTATATATATTTCTTCTTTATAGCTTCTATATCCTATAAGAATGTTGTTGTTAACTTTATCTATAGTTTAATTACTATTTTTGTGTGTGCGAGTGCTATTTTTCCCCATTATTATCGTTTGGTATTTACTTCTTTACTATCGTTGGTAAAGGCCCCTCACTCCCTTTTTACCTTTGGTAATCTCAGATACCATCATTGGTATTCTCTTCCCTCCTTTACCCTTTCCAGGTATCTGTCCATTACCGTTGGTCGGTATGTTTAAAAAAACAAATCATCTTCTTCCGACCTTTTCCCCTATCTTACTATTGGTGTGTGTAAATGAGTGACTGATTGTTTTGGCTTAACCTTATTTTATCATGGCAGAGAAGCAGAAAGGCACCACTGGCTTTAAGCAATGTCAAGGTTGCGGCCGGAAGATGCCCAACTCGGATGGGCATCTTTCCTGCATATATTGTTTGGGGGTACCACACATTTGAAAGTCCAACCACCATTTGAGTTCTGGAAGGGGTTTAGTGCCCGGACCCTTGCAGAGCGCCGAAACAAATTAATTCTCAAGGGGCTGTTAAAATGCCCTTTTTCAGAGGCTTTGTCTGAGGCCGAGACATCAAAGTCTCCAAAGAAAGAAGCGAAGAAAAGGATCCACTCTGTTCCAGCGTCTCCTCAAGCTCATGATCCTAAATCAACCAAAGACCAGGTTGCTGCTTCTGAACCAAAGCCAAAACAATCAAAATTTACTTCAACAACTGTTTCAATGCCGAAAACTGCAACTCCATCCACAATGCCGATGACAACGCCTTTACCAGAACCAATAAAACCTAACACAGTACCGATCCCTTCATTGGTACCTCTGACCCTCTCGGCACCAACAGTAGTTTCACCCACACCAGTTACCTCCCCTGCATCACAAACAATTGGTCAGTCGACCACGGTGCCAAAGGTCGAATCCCTGCCCAGGACTATGTACTCCCCATCTATTGACCCTTTTTATGGTCAACAGTTAAGCCCTTTCCAAGAACTTCCAGAATCTCCCTCGAGGATGTCTATTCATTCCACAAGGAGCCTTTTGGAGTTTAGTGTAGTCAGGTTAGTGGACCAGCTGTTGGTGGCCAGAGGTCTTCCAGACCCTTTTAGGATCTCTCTCCCATCCAGAGCCAAGGTCTACTCTCCACAGACTCCATCCTATCTTCCTCCTTCAACTTCTCCGTAGGTCTTGGAGCCTTCAACTTCAGTGCCACTCTCGGTACCAACTACTTCAATGCCAATGGTGGATCTTACCTCGGCTCCAGAACTATCTCTGTGGTCCTCAGCTCATTTGGAGCTGACCCACCCTTGGGACCGTGACTTGGCTGTCAGCTCTGTGATCCCTGGTCCGGCACTGATTTTTTCCACAGTGCCATCTACAGTTCCGGGTGCTTTGACAGTTCCAGGTCCTCTCAAGGTTCCTGCCCTGGGGGTGGGCTCATTGGAGCGGGGTGTGACCCCAGTTCTGAGGTTGTCTTTCTCGGTTCCGGGCTCCCATCCCTCTTCGGACAGGTCTGGCTTCCAGATTATGGAAAGAGCTTTTGCCTCAGCAGGCTTGCAGTTGTTGCCATCTCCGTCAGAGTGTCACATCTGCTTATCCTCTGGCTCGCAACTGTCACAACCTCCTACAGTGGGACAGCGGGCACATGAGCAGCAAGACACCCTGCATCAGGGTACCCTCTCTTTGTAGTCCTCCTCAGAACTTCCCCCTGTAAGAGGTCATGTAAGAGGAAGCACTTAGATTCTCAGGAAGAATCTCTCACTGAGGATACAGACTATGATAATGGGGAAGGTTCCTCACAGTCACCCCCTGAAGATGTCTCCTTTGGAGACATCCTAGAAGTCTTGAGGGGTGATTGGAAGGCCACCAACCCTTCCAAGGAATCTGTTTTCTTGCAGGCTTTTTGTGCCCGACCTACTTCTTGGGTGACCCCACCTGCCAATGATTTGGTCAAGCTCATTGTACAGCATGCTTGGAAGGTCCCTGACACTATAGGCCCAATTCCCTAGAGATGGGACAAAATTATTACTGCACCGGAGGACCAGCCCAGCTGGTTTAAAGGCTTAGCGGTAGATGCTGTGGTGGTGGCGGCTGCCACAAAGAAGGACTCATAGAGGAGAGTCCAACTGTCCATCCTCCAAACACGGAGTCTCAGACAATGGACAGATTTGGGAAGCGGGTCTGCGCTTCAGTGACCTTTGCCATACAGTTGTTGAACTTCTTGGCACATTTTACCCATCTTCAGAGGGACCTGATCACTGAGCTTTCAGGCACCTTGGCAGGAGCAGTGTCTTACGTGGTATGCGATAAATAGAATTGATATCCAACTTATCTATGCAGCTTGCTGCGCACACAGTCGAAGGGACGGCCAGGGCAGTGGGTACAGGTGTTGCCATTAGGTGTCACGCCTGGATGCACTTGTGCGATTTTGCAGACCCCTTTAAGTCTTCCTTCATCAATGCTCTCATTGATGCTACCTCGTTGTTTTGCCCCAAAGTCAGAGACACATTAGCCAGGTGTAAGAAGGATGGAAAAACCCTTTCTGCTGTGGGCATGTATTTTTCAACTCCTAAATGACCTTACTCTAGAATCAGAGGCATGGGAAGATGTGTTCAGGAAGTTCCAAGGGCCTTTTCGGGACACACATGGTGAGTCCCCCCCCCCCGGAGCAGAGGGGGGAACTCAGCTGGAAGACACCCCTCCTGTGGCAGAGGGGGCCTTCTTAATCAGGGTTCCAGGGATTCCTTCTCTGGATAACCCTATCAGCGCTCCTGAGCAGTGGCCCAATTGCCTATCTCTGGAGGCAGTCAGAGGAAGATTCTGTCTCCACCACTTAGCCTGGCACTCAATAACATCAGATTCCTGGGTGCAGACAGTAATTACCAGAGGTTACCATAACCCCTTCGATCTCTATCCAAAGCTGTAAAGGCGAATTCCCGATGTTCCACCCAGTCAGAGGAGTACAGCAGCACAAGAAATTCAAAAGCTGCTACAGTCCCACCAGACCAAGTGTGATCTGGATTTTACTCAAGATTCTTTTTAGTGCCAAAAAAGACAGGGGACTGAAGGCCAAATCTAGACCTTCAGTGTCTTAAACAAATTTGTTCAACAGACAAAATTGTGGATGGTCATGGTACAGTCTATTCTTCCATTTCTGGAGAAAGACAATTGGATGTGCTCTATAGATCTTCAGGATGAGTATTACCACATAAAGATGGACAAATGCTCCAGAAGATACCTCCGCTTCCAGCTGGGGGGCCAATCACTATCAATTTTGTGCACTGCCTTTTGGTCTCACCACAGCCCACAGGGTGTTCACCAAAAGCATGGCAGTGGTTGCAGCTCATTTAAGGCTACAAGGATTCCATGTGTTTCTCTATCTAGACAACTGGCTCCTCACCGCCCCCACCAGGCATCTACTGCTTCATGCCTTGGACTCCATCCTAGACCTTGCAGATTACCTAGGCATTTCAATAAACAAGAAAAAGTCAAAGCTGTCTCCCACTCAAGAGAGATAGAATTCATCAGAGCGACATTCAACACAAACTGCTGTATGGCTGCTCTACCGCTTAACAAGCTCCAAAGGTTAAGATCACAGCTTCAGGTGATACTCTCTCATGGCAAAGTCCCGACTCACTTAGTCTTACAAATCCTACAGTCAATGGCAGCAACAATTACTCTAGTTCCATTGGCAAGGTTCCACATGAGATTGCTCCAGTGGCTTCTGGTGTCACAGTGGTCTCTGTTAACACACCCGATGTCTTACCTAATCTGCATAACCAACCAATGCAAGCAGGATCTAATGTGGTGGATGAAGTCAGGACAGGAATTATGGAGTTGCCCTTTCACCCCTGCTCAGCCCAAGGCCATAGTGACCACGGAGGCATCCCTGATGGGGTGGTGGGGGGCATTTTCAGGGAAAGACAGTCCAAGGCACTTGGTCCCCCTCAGAGGCCAGTTTGCATATCAACATCCTAGTACTGAGGGCCATGCTTCTAGCATTGCAGGCATTTCAATCGACCCTCCCTTCGGGGACAATTGCTATCTAGTCAGACAACATGGCAGTGGTCTGGTACATCAACAAGCAGGGTGGAACCAGATCTTACCCTTTATGTCGGGAAGCCCTAAGAGTGGGGCAATGGGTGATAGCATCCAACCACTTTCTGATAGAAATGCACATTCCAGGGAATTCCAACGTGATCGTGGACAAATTGAGCAGATGCATTCAACTGCTTCACGAGTGGTCTCTCAATCCCAAGGTAGCGATGAAGATATTTCATCGCTGGGGCCAGCCTGCTGCGACCTGTTTGCATCTCCCATAAACCACAAATGCAGCAGCTACTTTGCCCTGTCCCCCCCTCAGGGGGAGTCCTCGAGAGATGCTCTTCTACATGATTAGCCCCTGGGACTGCTTTACACCTTTCTGCCTTTCCCCCTGATTCCCCAGTTTTTGAAGAAGGCCTGACGGTTGAGAAACAGACCAATCCTCATTGCGCCTTATTGGTCCTGACAATTCTGGTTCCCCTTTCTCTGGCCTCACTTGGTTCATCGCCCGTGCACTCTGGATCCAACCACAAACCTGTTGTCTCAGCTGCAGGGGATGGTCCATCCAAACCTATACAGTCAAAAGCTGATGGCTTGGTACCGCCAGTTCCACTAATTGTCAGACAGAAAAATCTATCTTTGCCAGTTCAGAAGATTGTTCTGGCTCCCGATAAACCATCAACCAGAAAACTTTATCTGAGTAAATGGAACAGATTTGTGCTGTGGTCTCTTGCAGAGAAATTTGACCCTTTTTCAGCTTCATTTGATAAGGTTTTAGAATATTTGTCAACTATTTTCCAATCAGGAGCCTCAGCTTCTACTATTAGAGTTCACTTAGCTGCTATTTCCAGTTTTCATAATGGTTTTGATTACCTTTCTATAAAGTCTCATCACCTTTGCAAAACCTTTTTGAAAGGCATCTTGCATTTGAAACCACCCTTTAAAGAATCCATCAAAGCTTAGAATTTAACATTAGATGTTATGTTGTCCCTATCTCGCCTTCCTTCTTTCTGTTTCGACTCGGCCACATACTATAGCTCGAAATGTCTTTTCTGGCTCGAAGCTAACCCCTATCCCAACATGCCTAGCAGTAGCTACCCAAATCTCATTTGCTGCCTGCAGCATCGAGATTGTCTTCTGCTGGCTCAGGTTAAGTAGTTTTTTTCTTGTGCTAAATTGTGAATATTGCTGCAGTTTTCAGATAGCTTTTTGTATATGGTAGCGTTAGTCTAACTTTCCTTATATTCTACTACCCTTCTCTAAAACCTTCGGTTGTTTGTTGTTGATTTTGTTGTGACCGTCATTTCAGTGGGCCTACCTTGCCTTTGTGATCCCTGTCAGCAGCCCGTTTAATTTAGAGAGCTTTCCCCTTTTTCTGTCCCTCCTTTCTACTTTAAGGAGAAGCCGTTTTAGTTAGAGACGCTTCTTTCCTTAGGGGAAGTAGTCGTTTAACTTAGAGGCTATCTCCTCTTTCCTTCTCTTGTTAAAAAAAAATAAAATTGTTTGTTGTCAGTTAACTGTGTTAGCTTTATTGTTGTTTCAGGTACTTTACCATGTCCAAGGAACCAAAACCGTCAGGGTTTAAAAAATGCAAATCGTGTTGCCAAAAAATGTCCCTTACGGATGGGCATATGAGTTGCATGTACTGTTTTGGGGCTGTTCACCTGCAGGACTCGTGTTCTATCTGTCATGGCTTTAGTGCACGAGTCCTGCAGGAGAGATGAAACAAGCTTATTCTACGAGGTTTATTAAAAACCTCTTTTGAAGCTGCATCTGGAGAAACTCAGCCTGCAAAAAACAGGACAATAAACCTGCATCTTTGTCGGCTCCATCCCTGGTGCCCACCAAATCTAAAGACAAGTCTTCCAAACTTTTGGAGCGGACAGTTGGCTCCAATAAGACTCTCTCTCTCCGGCAGCTTAATCAGCAGTCTCAGAGCCATCCTGGACTCACAAAAGATCTAGGTACCCTTCCTTAGAGCCAGTGAGATCTGTTCCACAGTCTCCCATTTTACAATCTGTTGCAGGTAGTCACCGGTCTTCTGCACACTCTGTCAACTAGGAGCCTTTTGGATGATGACGTGGAGAGGGTTGTGAAGAGGCTGCTCAAGACACTGGTATTTGGAAAATTATTGTTGAGCCCAGCCCAGAAGGAAGTGGTTCCTTCTGCCCAACCAGTCTTTTCATCGATTCCTCCTCTGACTGCATCCAGTTCGGAGCCGGAGTGCATGGAAGTCATGGTGGTGGAACCGTCGATTCCGACAACCCTAGGTTTGTTGGTTCCGACCACCACTCCGATCTCCTCAATACCTCAGTCTGTCGAGGGATCTGGGGGCCGATACTGTCTCATCGACTCTTGAGGGGGGGAGTGGCATCGGACCCTTGTCCGACCCTCCTCTCCCTCTCGGTGCATTGGCGCAGGTGAGCTCGGTCTTACGTCACCCTCGGAGCCATCACCCCCGGTTTGGAGGAGGTCTCCAGGTTCTTCAGAGCCAGAGTCTCACTCTGTCCGCGAAGGCAGTGCCTTCGAGGTGATGAGGAGTGTGCTGTCTGCTGAGACCGTTACAACCTTGGCTCCATTGGCTCCTTCCTCTTCTATACTGGTGTCTGCCTCGGAACCTCCCCTCCACCCCAAGCATAGGGAACCTATGCCCCAGGACACCCCATTGGGTGACCCCACCTCTTCCGAAACCTCCCCTGAGCATGCCTCAGAGGAGGTTCCTCGGAAGTAAAATTGCAAGAGGAAGCATTTGGACTCCCATGAGTCCATCACCTCAGACACAGACTTGGAGGAGTCAGAAGAGTCTCCATGGTTCCCCCTCTGAGGATGTCTCTTATTTAGACATCCTGGAAATCCTTAGACAGAGGGGTAACTGGAAGTCCCGTGCCCCTTCTGAGGATGAGTCCGTGTACCTGGACACTTTTGTTTCCCGACCCTCCACCTCTTGGGTGTCTCCGCTTTTTGATCCACTTTTAGCTGTAGTGAGTCAAAAGGCGTGGAACTCTCCAAAAACCATGGAACCAGTTCCACGGAGGCCCAATAAATTTATAACTGCCCCCTGAAGATAAACCATTTCTTTCAAAAGGAGTGCCTGTTGATGCTATGGTGGTGGTAGCAGCCACCAAGAAGAAACTTGCAGAAACTTCCTCTTCTGTCCTTCCACCTAACAAGGAGTCCTGGACGATGGACAGGTATGGGAAGCGTATATTTTCATCAGCGGCCTTTACACTCAGGTCACTGAACTACTTATCACACTTTACAAGACTTCAGAGGGATCTCCTTAAGGAGTTAGGAGATACCCTTCAGGATCCTACAGCTGAGGGAGCAGCAAACAAGACAGCTAACCAGCTTGCGACCTTGACCTCAATCATTAACTCCTCCATGCACCTGATTTCTTATGTGGCAGATGGAGCGATTAGGGCTGCAGGCACAGGAGTTGTTCTGCGGAGACACTCCTGGATGCGCTTGTGTCAATTTGCAGAGCCCTTCAAGTCCTGCTTTACAAACACTGCCTTTGATGGCTCTTCTTTGTTCAGGCCTCAAGTAAAAGAGACTCTTACCAGGTGTGAATGAGATGGCAAAACTCTGTCTGCTGTGGGAGTATGTTTTTTCACTCCTTCTAGACCTTACCCCAAAGGACAGAAGAGTGGTAAGATGTGGTTCCGGAAAGCCCAGGGAGTTTTGCCTGACACATGTGGAGAAAATTCTCCCAGGGGCAGAGGGGAAATAATAACGGGAGATGCCGGTCTCACGGCAGGGGGGTTCCGCAGCAGGGCGACAGGGATACTTTATCTGCTAGGTCCTTCCAGAACCCCTGATGGGTTGCCTGGCTGTCCACCTCTGGAGGCAGTCGGCGGCAGATTATCACTGTACCCAAACACCTCTCAAAAGAGCACAACGATCGATCCCAGATGTTCCACCCAGTCTTTGGGATCAGGCAAACCTAGGAGTACGAAGGTTGCTACAAAAAGTGACATCCAGGACATCCCTGCAGACCAAATCAAATCTGGAACTTACTCAAGGTTCTTTTTAGTTCCAAAAAAGACAGGGGACTGGAGGCCCATTTTAGATCTCAGCAGACTAAACAAATCAGTAAAGAAAACCAAGTTCCAGATGGTGACACTGCAGTCCATTCTCCCCTTTTTGGGTCAAGACAATTGGATGTGCTCTATCGATCTGCAGGATGCATACTACCATATAAAAATGGACAGGCGATCCAGGAGATATCTACAGTTCTTGCTGGGAGCCAGTCATTATCAGTTCAGAGCTCTGCCCTTTGGTCTCACCACAGCCCCAAGGGTGTTCACCAAATGCTTGGCAGTAGTTACGGCTCACCTGAGGCATCTAGGTTTCCAGGTGTTTCCATGTCTAAATGACTGGCTCCTTATTGCCACCACCAAGCATCACCTGATACAAGCGCAGGACCACACAATTCACACTTGTGCACAACTAGGCATCACCATAAATTACGTAAAATCTGTCTTGTTGCCTTGTTACTGTATTACATTTATAGTGGCAGAATTAAATATAAGAGACATGATAGCGAGGCTTCCTCAAGAAAGGGTCTCTGCCATTCATCAGCAAGTCTCAGTACTCATGACAATAAAGAGAATTCAGGCATGGTACATACTGAAGGTCTTGGGTTCTATGGTGGAAGCAATTACTCTGGCCCGTATGGCGTGCTTCCATATGTGAATTCTGCAGTGGCTCCTTTTCACTCAGTGGTCATTCCAGGATCTACCAATACCACACCTGATTTCAATAACAGAGTCCTGCAGGATGGATCTGCAGTGGTGGCTGTACTCCCCCCAGGTCACCATAGGCAGACAGTTCCTGACCCCTCCCCAGCCGGTAGTCACAGTGACCACGAATGCTTCCCAGATGGGGTGGGGGGGCATTATCTGGGACAGACTGTTCAAGGGACTTGGCAACCACACGAGTACCATTTGCACATCAATGTCCTGGAGATGAGGGCAATGCTGTTGGTATTTCAAGCACTTCGACTCTCTTCCTTCAAGGACTATAGCAATACAGATGGACAATATGTCAGTGGTGTGGTATATCAACAAACAGGGCAGAACCAGGTCTTACCCCTTGTGTCAGGAGGCTCTACGAGTATGGCAATGGGCGATGTCTTCCCAACGTTTTCTGATTATGACGCACCTCCCAGGAGAAATCCAGCGTGATAACAGACAAGCTCAGCAGGGCAATACTTATGCCTTATGAGTGGTCCCTGAAACAAGAAATTGCGGATTTGCTTTTTCGCAGATGGGGCCAGCCATGCTGTGATCTCTTTGCCACTTCCCTAAACAACAAATGCATTAGCTACTTCATCCTAGTCCCACCACCGGGACAGTCACCAAGGGATGCACTTGTTCACGATTGGCCCCTGGGATGGCTTTATGCCTTCCTCCCATTTCCTCTAATTCCCAAAGTTCTTCAGAAAGCAAAATTGTTAGGTTGCAAATTGATCCTTATTGCCCCTTACTGGCCTTGTCAGATATGGTTTCCGTTCCTTTGGCATCACCTGCAAGAGGAGCCTTGGATTCTGGATCCAGTTCCAGTCCTCCTGACACATCAGTCAGCTGCTCCCCACCCCTCCATACAAACTCTCAAGCTGACAGCTTGGTTTCTCCACTTCCAGTCCTAGCCAGAAATCTCCCCTGCGGTTCAACACATTTTGGTTTCTTTTCACAAACCCACTACCAGGAAACTTTATGCTAGTAAATGGAAGAGGTTCTGTAACTGGGCAAAAAAGAGTGAGATTGATCCTTTTACTGCACCTTTTTCTAAGATTCTTGATTTTTTGGCCGAAACCTTTGAACAAGGAGCAGCTGCAGCTATGATTCGGGTGCAACTGGCTACCATTTCCAATTTTCTTGTAGGACACTTAGATTCAAATGTCATGTCACATAAACTGTGCAAGGCCTTCTTACGAGGTACTGCACTACTAAGACCCCCAGTAAGAGAACATCCCCCTCCGTGGGATTTAAATTTATTTTTTAGCAACTCTAATTCTTGCCCCCTTTGCGCAAGCTTCTTCTTGCCCTCTAAAGTTTTTGTCGTGGAAACCCTTTTCTTGATTGCCATTACATCAGCCAGGCGGGTTTCAGAGTTACAGGCACTTTCCATTCGCCCTCCTTATTTAATTTTCCACAAAGAAAGAGTCTCTCTCAGAACTAATCCTTCCTTTTTGCCCAAAGTATGTTCATAGTACAATTTGAATCCATCGAACTTCCTGTTTTCTTCCCTAATTATGGCAACAAGGCAGAATATAAGCTCCATCAATTGGATGTTCATGGGCAGCTTCGCTTTTATTTACATAGAACCAAGGACATTAGAAAATCAGACAAATTATTTATATCCTTTTTAGAGAAGAAGCAAGGTTCTCAGGTTTCAAAAGTAACCTTGTCAAAGTGACTTTCGAACACCATCACATATATTTATGAGTCACGAAACATGAAAATCCCAGGAAAGATTAGAGGACACTCGACTAGGTTTTTGGCTACCTCTATCGCTTTTCAAGCTAGACTACCTCTAGATTCTATCTGTGTGGCAGCAACATGGGCTAACCCCCATACCTTCATTACTCATTACACAGTGGACGTGGCCTCCAGGAATAGGGCATCCTTTGGTTCCACGGTCTTGTAGAATTTTTTCCAGTAAGCCACCCATGATTTAGTTGCTGGGGATACTGTCCCAAACAGAAAGAAGGAAGGCGAGACAACATAACGTAAAGAAGTTATGTTCTTACTTAGATATAGTCATTGTCCCCTCCCTTGTTATTCCTCTTTCCTGTTACAAGGGGATTATCTGCTATGGTAAATTTTGGTAAATTGATTATTGTTTTACCTGCTTTGTCTAGTGGTTGATTATCACAAACGAGATCTGGGCAGCTACCACTAGGCATGTTGGGATAGGGGTTAGCCTTGAGCCAGTAAAGACTTTTCGAGCTATAGTATGTGGCCGAGTTCGGCTTCGAACCCAAACAGAAAGAAGGAAGGTGAGATGAAGGACAACAAACATGGAACGTTATGGTAAGAACATAACTTATTTTTTTGCAAAGTTTAACCCATCAACCCTTTGAATCAGCAGCCACCTGTGATATCATATTCTTATCTTGGAAGACACTTTTCCTGGTAGCCATCATGTCAGCAAGGAGAATATCAGAACTGCAAGCATTGTGCTTGAAACATCCATATACTTTTTCACAAAGAGAGAGTATCACTTAGACCCAACTCCTCTTTCCTTCCTAAGGTTGTATCGGACTCAAATATTAACCAGACTATAGACCTGTGAGTTTTCTTTCCAAATTTCTCAAACAAGGGAGAATATTCTTTACATTTGTTGGGTGTGCAAAGACATTTACTTGTTTACTTGAATAGAACAAAGTTGTTTAGGAAATTAGACCAGTTGTTTTTTTACTTTCAGGCACTCAACTGGGCAAATTGGGCAATTGGGTTTCCAATGTTACCTTATCAAAATGGTTGATAAATTGCATCACCTTTGTTTACAGCCAAAATAAACTGAATTTATCAATGAAGGTCAGTGATAATTCTACTAGATCAGTTGCCACTTCAGTAGCCTTTCATTCTAGAGTCTCTATGGATGACATTTGTGCAGCAGCCACTTGGGCTACCCCGCATACCTTTATCATGCATTACAAATTGGATGCGGTCTGCAGGGGAAGAGCATCCTTTGGCTCTTTGGTGCTCAGGAATATCCTTCCATAGGGCCTCCCAGGACATAAAGTAGCTAGGGACTCTGTCCCAACAGTCAAAAATGATAAAGATTAACAACATCAGATAAAAAAGTTATGTTCTTACCATAACATTTTTGTTTTCTCAAAAACAGGTATCCTTCAGGATGAACCAGTGTTTCTTTTCAAAGCTAGTTTTGCACTTGTTCCTAAACCAGTCTCTTCATCTTCCAAAGTTTCTGAAATGGGTACATAATTTTAGGAAGATATAGCAGTTGCTCATCTCTTTGCAACAGGCTAGGAAGTATGCAGTTGTCTAGTAGGCATCTTGCAAGGGATTGCTGGTTGCATTGCATTTTACCATCATGTTGCTAAACTTATATTGACAGATGCCCACTCCATTAGAGGAACTGCCATCTGTGGCACTTGGTTCAAGAAGCCTATCATTGTAGTCATCTGTGTAGCTGCTACTTGGTCTTTGGTGAACACTTTGCCAAGTATTATTATCTTGACTGTGGCACCTGGAGGAGTGCCTCATTTGAGAAAACCCTAACTCAGGACTCTGATTTCTTATCTTTTTATGCAGTCTTTTGACTCCTTCTCCTATGCTTTTGTTTTTTCTTGGGATTCAGTCCAACCAGTGACTCATCAAGAAGGGAAGTTAGATAAAACAAATATGTTCTTACTCTATCTGTTTATCTATGAGAGGACTTTCCTTGATAAGTCAGGAATATCTTTCTTCTCTCCCAGTGCCAGTGGGCATGGCCGGCCTTAGGCATAGGCCAACTAGGCGGCCGCCTAGGGCACCGCTGTAGCAGGGGCGCTTTTCCAGTATTTATTTGGTGTAAGTAGACCAGGTTGGGGGCAGCTGGATGGTGTGGGGGGGCGCTGTGGAGCCCTTTTGCGTAGGGCACTAGCTGACCTAAGGCCGCTGCTGCCAGTGGGTGACTGTCCACCTGCCTCAGCTATCAGATTTCCCTCTGCTATGAGATTTCCCTGTAGGTCAGGCAAGTATATACTTGCATATTATTTGGTTAATGATATGGGTGTCATGGTTTAATGAGTATTTCTTTGTTTATAAGAAGGTGCTCACTGGTAGCATCGGAGAAAACTGGCAGGCTTGGAGGATGTACACTGTTATATAGTCAGTGTGTTGGTATGAATGTGCAGATTTTAGCAAACATGGATCTTTTAAGATTATTCGTATGATTAACCATTGGTAATGAAAATACACCCAGCCTAGGACCTGCCTAAAAGAGTCCTGTCATACAGCACCTGGTATGTTAAAAATTAGCTGTTATTTCTGCCACAGAATAATCCTTTTTCACTGTCTTAGACTTATGCAAAAAAATTCCAGTATCTGATTTCCTTTTAATTTTTCCTCACTGATAGGCCACGGATCTGACCCTCTGATTCAACTCAGTCTCAAGCTCCTTCCTTTACCCACAATGCTCTACACCTTCCCCCAGCTTCCTCAGATCTCATTTACTGCCATTGCGACCAGACATGGATTTCTAGTCTCAAGTGGGATTCATCTGTTTTGAGAAAGATAAGTTTGAAGATTTTCTTCTTTTATCTCCAGTATTTGGTAGTTTTCCTATCCTCCCCTCCCTTATAGTTCTCGGAGGTGTTAGGGACTGCTACTGGTATTTTTTCTTTCCCTTTTTAGGCTTCCCCTTTTTCTCTGCATTTTAGTGCCATTGGCACTTCTGTCTTGTTAGTGTTTAAGATATTTTAATATTTTACAATAATTATTAAAGTGTTTGAGATAGTTTAGTCTAACTTAAAATTGTTGGTTAAGTTTTCTATTTGTTGTCAGTGTGCTGACTGATTTTATTATTATTTTAATAATGTCGGATAAACCATCGGGCTTTAAATATTGCTCTAATTGTGGACATAAAATTCCAGAATCAGATGCATGTAAGAAATATGTATGTGAGAGTGTTCAATCTCGCCTTTGTTCTTACACATGGGTTCGGAGCCGATCCTCGGCTCCGTGCCGGCCGACTGCAAGCTCTGCATCGAGAAGAAGCTCGAGGACATCTAATACCCACAGTCCCCCTCTGCCTTTACCTCAGATCTAGTTTGCCGCTGCTGCATACGCATCGCTGGAGACTAGCTCGAGGCTGTACAGATAAGATATTTATCTATTCTGTTTAAATTTCAGAAATTCCTTTCTATCTAGTTACTTAGAGTATAAAAGTTGGTGTGTGAGTGCTTTAGAAATTCTCGACACTTAGAATAGCTTAACTTAGTTAACTTTCGAGTTTAGAGTTTTTCGGGGCCTACCCCTTCTTGGACTTGTGACTAGAAACTTGCTGTAGTCTTGCCTTTAGGCAGTTATCGGATTTGACTTTTTTGACTAAAAACTTGTGGTAGTCTTGTTTTTAGCTATTATCAAACGGACTCTTATTCCCGGATTTGACACTATTACTGGATTGGACTTTTTACTGGACTGGACTGTCTTTTCATTTGTCAATATGTCTGAAAAGATGAAATCTGGTTTTAAACGTTGTCAGTGTGGCCAAAAAATGTCGGTCACAGACAACCACAGTTCCTGTGTCTACTGTCTTGGCCCTCTCCACTTACAAGAGGACTGCTCTATTTGTCACTCTTTTAGTGGGAGGGTCATGACAGATAGGCAGGAAACTGATGGATAGAGGATTACTGAAACCCTCTTTCCAGGAGGCTCTGGATGCTTCAGACCAGGCATCCAAGTCTTGAAGGGTCGGCGTCGGAGCCAAAGTCATCGGCTCCGAGCTCTTGAGTCTAGTTAGATCACCGGTTCCACAGACTTCGGGGCCGAGTGTTCAACTGTTGGCAGTTCGAGCCTCGAGTCTTGGAACCGGTGACGGAGCTCCCTCCACCGACTCTGTTGAGGTCGGCTCCGTCTTCGATCCCTTCGACTCGTTCTTCTAGAGCCCTTTCTGACACCGGCGTGGACGGGTGGTGCAGAAACTTATGGAGCATACGGCCCTATCCAAACTTATTTCGGTCTCCTCTCAGTTGATGTCGAGACTTGAAGGCCTGCCACTATCTCCATCTGTTCCTCCTCCGAGACCTGTTCAGTCTTGGAGCCGGAAGAAGCTGACCTGATGATTGTGGAGCCCTCGGTGCCAGAACCGTCTTTTCTCGGTCGGCACCGTTTACCTCGACTCCATCCGATCCGTACCGGAGTCTCGGGGCCGAAGATCTGTCCTTGGTTCGGGACCGAGTCGAACCGATGTTTTGGTTCCGACTCTCCCACTTTCGGGCCTCGGCACGGATCGATTCGGTTCCGTCCTCGGGTCGGTGCCTTGCTCCTGTTTGATTCTTCCCATTTCTTGAACCGGGAGATACCTCGACTCGGGACCGGGGCCTTCGACCTCATGAGGAAGGTGTTGTCTACCCAGACAACCACATCAGCAGGTACAGCTTCTCCTCCCGCAAAGGACCGTTATCCTCCTCTGCACCCACGGCCACGTCCAAGCGTCGGGCACCAGTGTCTCAGCCACCCTGGAGGGTGCCCCTCTTCCTCGGGAGGCTTCTTCGGATGCTCCCCACGAAGAAGTTCCTAGGAAAAGACTGTGTAAGAGGAGACACTTGGATTCTCCACAAGAATCCTTGACATCTGATACTGACTTAGATGAGTCAGAAGGGTCCCCTAAGTCACCTTCAGAGGATGTCTCTTTTCTGACATCTTGGAGATCCTTAAACAGAGGTGACTGGCAAGCCCTCCCCTTCTGAGGATGAGTCAGTTTTGCTGAAGGCATTTGGTGCCCGTCCTTCCTCCTCCTGGGTCCTCCGCCCTTTGATGAGTTAATGGAATTGATTGCTCGAAGGCGTGGGAGACTCCTGACACTGTGGAACCAGTCCCTAGGAAGCCAAATAAGTACATCACGGCACCACAGGACAAAGCTTACCTTACCAAAGGAGTTCCAGTAGACGCCATGGTGGTGGCAGCGGCCGCGAAAAAGGAGATGGCGGAGTCTGCCTCACCTGTCCATCCGCCTAACAGAGATTCTAGGACCATGGACAGATACGGAAAGCGCATTTCAGTTCAGCGGCTTTCTCTATGCGTTCCCTGAACTATTTGGCTCATTTTACCCGTTTTCAGAGGGAACTAGTCAAAGAGTTGGGAGATACCCTCCAGGGTGGTACAGATACCGCTGTCTCAGAGAAAGTTACAGCATCTCAACACCCTTACGTCCATTGTGAACTCGTCCATGAGGCTGATATCCTATGCAGCCGAAGGATCGAGTAGGAGCAGCGGCTTCAGCGATTGCTCTTCGTAGGCAATCCTGGATGCGCTTATGTTCGCTTTTGGGAAGCCTTCAAGTCTTCCTTTACTAACGCCCCATTTGATGGAGCCACACTTTTGGCCCTAAAGTAAAGGAGACCCTTACCGGTGTGAACAGGAGGGAAAGACTCTGTCTGCTGTCGAGTCCGTTTTCCACCCTTCCAGACCGTACCCCAAAGGGCAACGTGGTGGGAAAATGTGGTTTCGAAAACCCCAAGGATCTTTCCAAACACACAGGGTGATGCCCCTCTAGAGGCAGAGGGGGCAGAGGTGGAAGACGCCGCCCTGGCGGCAGAGGGTCCGCAAAACCAAGGTGACAGGGATAACCTCCCTGGCAAACCTTTCAGCACTCCTGAGAGGAGGCCCGACTGTCCTGCTCTGGAGGCAGTCGGGGTCGCTTAGCTTTATACCCTCAGGCCTGGCAAAACCTTTCTTCAGACAATTGGGTAAAAGCATTATTACCAGAGGTTACAAAATCCCATTTCTATCCACCCCATTCCAAGAGAAAACTCCCAGATGTACCACCCCATCTGCGAGACCCAGCAGCTATAGAAATTTCAAAGCTGCTAGAAAAAGAGTCATCCAACCAGTCCCAGCGGACCAAATAGGATTCGAACTTACTCAAGGTTCTTTTTAGTTCCAAAGAAAACAGGGGACTGGAGGCCAATTCTGGACCTAAGTCATCTCAACACCTTTGTCAAGAAGGAAAAGTTCGAATGGTCACGCTTCAATCGATCCTTCCATTCTTACGGAAGGGCGACTGGATGTGCTCAATAGATCTGAAGGACGCATACTACCACATCAAAATGGCCAGGGCGTCCAGAGATCACTTGCGCTTCGGCTGGGAGCCAGTCACTATCAGTTTGAGCCCTGCCCTTTGGCCTGACCACAGCCCCAGGGTCTTCACCAAATGCATGGCAGTGGTAGCGTCTCATCTGAGGCGCCTAGGATTCCAGGTGTTTCCGTATCTGGACGACTGGCTCCTGTCTGCCACCACCAGGCGTCAACTGATACAAGCCAGGGATTACTCCTACAACTTTGTACACACCTTGGCATTTCAGTAAATTTCGAAAAATCTTTGCTACAGCCATCACAGCATATCTTATTTATAGGAGCGGAATTAGATACACGTCAGTTAGTTCTAAAACTTCCGACAGAAAGAATAGTAGCACTTCAATTCAACATTTCCCTTCTGCTGTCGTCCAGAAAATCCCCAGCAAAAATTGTTCTGAAAGTTTTGGGTCTCATGGCAGCTTCTGTCATAGCAATACCATTGGGAAGACTGCACATGAGAGTGCTACAATGGCTTCTATTTGCACAATGGTCATTCCAACAACTTCCACTGACTCACGAAATATTGATAACGAAAACATGCAAATCACACCTAATGTGGTGGTTACAGACTTGCAACCTATCCGGCGGAAGACCATTTGTGCTACCCACACCGTCAGCGGCGGTGATAACCACGGGCGCTTCCCTGATAGGGTGGGGGCATCTTTCAGGGACAGACAGTCCAAGGCGAATGGACCAATCTGGAGTACAATCTGCACATCAATGTTCTGGAGTTGAGGGCAGTGTTTTTGGCGTTGCAACACTTTGCTCCCCTTCTTCCTCCAGGGACCATTGCAGTTCAGACAGACAACATGTCCGTAGTCTGGTACATAAACAAGCAAGGGAACCAGGTCTTACCAACTATGCAGAGAGGCCATGAGAATTTGGCAATGGGCAGAGTCCACGGTCGCTTTCTGATGTAACGCACATCCCGGGTCATCCAGCGTCATAGCCGACAGGCTGAGCAGGGCAATACTATTGCCTCACGAGTGGTCCCTCAAACAGTCAGTTGCGGAAAAGATTTTTCGCAAATGGGGCCAGCCTACCTGCGATCTGTTTGCGTCTCCAATGAGCGCCAAATGCAGGGACTCTGTCCCAACAGTCAAAATGATAAAGATTAACAACATCAGATAAAAAGTTATGTTCTTACCATAACATTTTGTTTTCTCAAAACAGGTATCCTTCAGGATGAACAGTGTTTCTTTTCAAAGCTAGTTTTGCACTTGTTCCTAAACCAGTCTCTTCATCTTCCAAAGTTTCTGGAAATGGGTACATAATTTTAGGAAGATAGCAGTTGCTCATCTCTTTGCAACAGGCTAGGAAGTATGCAGTTGTCTAGTAGGCATCTTGCAAGGATTGCTGGTTGCATTGCATTTTACCATCATGTTGCTAAACTTATATTGACAGATGCCCACTCCATTAGAGGAACTGCCATCTGTGGCACTTGGTTCAAAGCCTATCATTGTAGTCATCTGTGTAGCTGCTACTTGGTCTTTGGTGAACACTTTGCCAAGTATTATTATCTTGACTGTGGCACCTGAGGAGTGCCTCATTTGAGAAAACCCTAACTCAGGACTCTGATTTCTTATCTTTTTATGCAGTCTTTTGACTCCTTCTCCTATGCTTTTGTTTTTTCTTGGGATTCAGTCCAACCAGTGACTCATCAAGAAGGGAAGTTAGATAAAACAAATATGTTCTTACTCTATCTGTTTTATCTATGAGAGGACTTTCCTTGATAAGTCAGGAATATCTTTCTTCTCTCCAGTGCCAGTGGCATGTGGCCTTAGGCATAGGCCAACTAGGCGCCCTAGGGCACCGCTGCAGCAGGCGCTTTTCCAGTATTTATTTGGTGTAGGTAGACCAGTTGGGGGCAGCTGGATGGTGGGGGGGCGCTGTGGAGCCCTTTTGCCTAGGGCACTAGCTGACCTAAGGCCGCTGCTGCCAGTGGGTGACTGTCCACCTGCCTCAGCTATCAGATTTCCCTCTGCTATGAGATTTCCCTGTAGGTCAGGCAAGTATATACTTGCATATTATTTGGTTAATGATATGGGTGTCATGGTTTAATGAGTATTTCTTTGTTTATAAGAAGGTGCTCACTGGTAGCATTGGAGAAAACTGGCAGGCTTGGAGGATGTACACTGTTATATAGTCAGTGTGTTGGTATGAATGTGCAGATTTTAGCAAACATGGATCTTTTAAGATTATTCGTATGATTAACCATTGGTAATGAAAATACACCCAGCCTAGGACCTGCCTAAAAGAGTCCTGTCATACAGCACCTGGTATGTTAAAAATTAGCTGTTATTTCTGCCACAGAATAATCCTTTTCACTGTCTTAGACTTATGCAAAAATTCCAGTATCTGATTTCCTTTTAATTTTTCCTCACTGATAGGCCTGGATCTGACCTCTGATTCAACTCAGTCTCAAGCTCCTTCCTTTACCCACAATGCTCTACACCTTCCCCAGCTTCCTCAGATCTCATTTACTGCCATTGCTACCAGACATGGATTTCTAGTCTCAAGGGATTCATCTGTTTTGAGAAAGATAAGTTTGAAGATTTTCTTCTTTTATCTCCAGTATTTGGTAGTTTTCCTATCCTCCCCTCCCTTATAGTTCTCGGAGGTGTTAGGGACTGCTACTGGTATTTTTTCTTTCCCTTTTTAGGCTTCCACTTTTTCTCTGCATTTTAGTGCCATTGGCACTTCTGTCTTGTTAGTGTTTAAGATATTTTAATCTTTTACAATAATTATTAAAGTGTTTGAGATAGTTTAGTCTAACTTAAAATTGTTGGTTAAGTTTTCTGTTTGTTGTCAGTGTGCTGACTGATTTTATTATTATTTTAATAATGTCGGATAAACCATCGGGCTTTAAATGTTGCTCTAATTGTGGACATAAAATTCCAAAATCAGATGCATGTAAGAAATATGTTTATTGACTGGAGCCAGAACATCTGCGATCAGCTTGTGATATCTGTGAAGGCTTTAATTCAAGAGCTGTTGCCATTCACAGAAACAAGCTTATTTTAAAAGGGCTTCTACCTGAGTCCTCTTCCTCATCTCCAGGGACTCAAACCCCTTCTAAGCCTCACCATGGATCTTCAGATTCCAGGAAGCACCCTCACAAGACCTTGAGAGGTTCCTCGGTGCCTCCAACTAAGTCTACTAAAACCCTGGATCTGACCACTTCAGATGTGAGACCTTCGTCTACTCCCTTGGATCCAAAACATCCCTCAGATCTGACTGGGATCATAACCATTACAAGCTCCCCCTAGGCCTTCCACTTCAAGTTCGGATCCTAGGCCTACACATCTGATGGCTAGGATCCAAACTCCTGAGTATACACTCAAGCCAGTTTCCCCAACCTTACCTACTAAGTTATTGGAGACTCCAACAAAACATCTGAGGAATGCTACTGTAGTTTTGTCCAGGTCCTCTAGGAGTTTCTCTGATGCGGATATGGACAGGATGATGATGAGATTTCTCAAGACTCAAATCCAGATGGCAGTTCTGCCAACTCCATCCCGTCTCGGAACCATGAGTACTTCCACCAAATTTATTCAGTCCCCTTCTCCAATCTGACCAGTGATCTCAGAGCCCCAGGATCCTAGGTGCCCGAGAGAATCAGCTTTGGATCTGGGGAGGCTTCCTTCCTCAACTCCTGTGGCTACCCTGACCAGCCCTGCTCCAATTTCATTGGATCAGAGTGGGTCTTGGATCCATGATGTCCGCATCAGATCCGGGGCAAGGCGTTCAGCTCCTGTTGGCACTGGCCTTCAGCAGCTCAGGTCAGATTCTATTTGGAGGCCACGGATGAGGAGTTGCTTCCGTACTTTCTTCCTCGACTGTATCGGCTCTGAGGGAGATAGGGGGAGTTTGTCTGGGTCTGTCTGCTTTCTAGATTGTAGAAAGGGCTTTCTCTTCTTATAGAGAACTGACCTCTCTTATCTCTGATACTGTCCATCCTCCTTCACTGGATCTGAGTGCTGAACCCATCATTCTTGTCCAGGGTCAGCCTACCTTGAGAAGCCTCCAGGTCCTTCCCCTCAATGAAGCTCCCATTTCTTCATACCTTACCTGAGCACCTCATACAGGAGGCTCCTTGAAAGAAAACGTCTAAGAGGAGGCACATAGACTCCCTGATGGAGTCCATCACCGAACACACAGACTTTGATGAGGGAGAGGGATTCCCCACGATCATCACCACCAACGATGTCTTCTTTGGAGTCATCTTAGAGATCCTTAGAAAGGTGGCTGGTCAGCTCAAACTCCTTCTTCTGAAGAGTCAGTGTTCTAGGAGGCTTTTGGGGCAGGCTCATCTACATCTTGGCTAACCCCCCTTCCCCCAGCAGATGAACTAATTGACTTAGTTTCCAGCTAGGCACAATCAAACCAATCCCCAAATGCCAGGACAAATTCCTCATTTCCCCTAAAGACAGACTGCGTTGGTCCAAAGGTGTTCCTGTTGATGCCATTGTTGTGGCAGCAGCCACCAAAAAGGAGCTAGATGAACAGTGCTCCTCCGTCCATCCGCCGAACAGTGAGTCTTGAGCAATGGACAGGCTTGGTAAGCACATTTACGCCTCAGCTACCTTTGCACTGAGATCATTAAATTACTTGGCACATTTTACTTGTTTGCAGAGAGGTTTGGCCAAGGAACTTTCAAACTCTCGCAGAGACCATGTTGGATGAGGACTTCAAGAAAGTATCTCCCTAGTTGGCTACTCTTGCTTCCATGGCTAATTCTTCCATGACATTCATCTCCAGTACAGTGGAGGGTACCTCACAGGCAGATGCCTCAGGTATTGCTGTTAGAAAACATGCCTGGATGAGGCTTTGTGACTTTGCGAACCTTTTAAGGTGTCTTTTGTCAGTGCCCCCTTTACTTTTTCCAGAAACCAATGAGGTGGAAGAAGACTTGGTTCTGAAAATCCTAAGGGTCTTTTTCAGGATCAACACAGGGATTCGTCCTTCAGAGGCAGAGGAGGAAGTTTTAATGGCAGACGCTGCCCCAGAGGCAGAGGGGGGCTGCAGAATCAGGGCTTCAGAGAACCTTTGCTCTGCTTGTACAAACATTTTATAAACTGGGGAATAAGAATTTTACAGCATTAGGAAAATTTTCATGCACTACTACAGGTATTATTTAAGCTTTATGTTGTCCATGTAATTTAATATACATAGGGGAGACTAAAAGAATGTTTAAACATCGATTACAGGAACATGTCAGAGAGATAAAGAAATGTAAAGTGAAAAGTTCTGTTGCAGTGCATTTTATGCAGTATCACAAAAGTGACTACAAGCTGCTACAGGCTACTATTTTAGATAAAGTTTTTGTCAAGTTAGGAGATGAAATCTTAAAGAACAAATTATTATTTAAGGAATCTCTATTCATTTTGAAGTATAATACTATGGTTCCACATGGCCTTAATTGTGAAATTAAGTGGAAATATTTGATTTAATTAGTTTATTGTTGTTTTTAATTGTTTTATTAGGGTTGGGTATTTAAGGGGAATGTTTTGCTACTTTATTCTATACTTCTTGAAGACTGGTTAAGTCGAAGCGCTAAAGAATAAACACTTTGGATCCTGTTTCTTGCCTGTGTGTGGTATTTCTAGTTCAGAGAACCTTTCTCTGACAGGCCCTATTAGCACTCCCGCAGTCCTTCTCTGGAGGCAGTCAGGGGTTTTCACTGCACCTGGAGCAATCTGGCAAGAAATGCCTAGGTGCCTAGCATAATATCCAGAGGTTATTACATTCCCTTTTTCCTTCCTCAACCAGTAGATCAAAAGAAACTTTCCAGCATACCACCCAGTCAGAGGAAGCACGCAGCACTAGAGATTCAAAAATTGCTGCAAAAAAAAAGAGTCATCCAAGAGGTCCTGACCAAACAAAGAGGATTCAGAACATACTATCACTTCTTTTTAGTGCCAAAGAAAGCAGGGGACCTGAGACCCATTCTGGAGCTGAGCAATCTACCTCAGTATGTAAAGAAGTCAAAGTTCCAGATGTTTTTGGTTCAGTCCATTCTACAGCTGTTAAGGCTAGGATGATTGGATATGCTCTGTAGATCTTCAGGATGCGTACTATCACATCAAAATAGGCAGATGCTTCAGAAGTTGTCTGTGCTTCAGGCTGGGAGCCAGTCATTACCAATTCAGTGCTCTACCCTTTGGACTCACCACAGCCCCCAGGGTGTTTACCAAATGCATGGCAATAGTGGCAGCAAACCTGAGACTGAAAGGATTCCACATGTTTCTGTATTTGGACAACTGGCTTCTAACTGTCCCATCCTGGTATTGACTACTTCAGGGAGGGATTACTTATTTCAGATGTTTAGATCCCTGGGCAGTACCATACACCTTGTCAAATCAAACCTGTCTCCCATTCCGAATTTGGAATTCATTGGTGCCTTTCTAGATACAACACACCAAGTGACTTTACCTCTACACTGTATAAGTTCTTTGAGAAACCAAGTACAGAACATACTCTCTCTACCATCTCCTTCTGAAAAATTGATACTACAAACTCTTGGCTCTCTGTCAGTTGTCATCATACTAGTCCCCTTAGCAAGGTTTTTTTTTATGCAAATCCTCCAGTGCACTTTATCTGTTCAGTGGTGTATTCTTTATCAGCAGTTATCTCTTCCTGCCAAGTTAACTTGGATCTGCAAATGATATCTTCAACTGTGGAGTCATTCAGACGACTTGTCCCTGGGCAGGATGTCCTCCCCCATCCACAGCGACCACAGATGCTTCCCAACTGAGATGGGGCATTTCAAGGTAAATATGGTCCAAAGCATGTGGTCTTCTTCAGAGATTGCATATCAGTGTCCTAGAGATGAGAGAGTTCTTCTAACATTTCAAGCCTTTCAGGACAGTTTCCCTTTTGGGACTATTGCAATACACAAAATGTCAGTAGTCTGGTGTATCAACAGTCATGGAGGAACCCGCTCTTACTCCTTATGCAGAGAGGATATGATGGTTTGGGAATGGGTAATATCTTTAGATCGCTGTCTGGTTGCAATGCATATGCCGGGAAAGTCCACCGTTTTGGCAGACAAACTCGGCAGGTCCATCTTGACCCCTCCCGAGTGGTCCCTCAATCATTCAATGTCAAATCTGATCTTCAGCCATTGAGGCCAACCTTTCTGTGGCTTTTTTGCTTCTCCCCCAAAACAACAAGTGCAGCAAGTACTTCGCTCTGATGCCTCCTCCAGGGGAGTCACCGAGGGATGCTCTAGTTCTTGATTGGCTCACCGGTCTCCTTAGTGCTTATCCTCTGCTTCCTTTGATGCCAAAATTCCTGCAGAAAGCCAGTAGGCTGAAGAGATGAATCATCCTCATTGCCCCCTTTTGGCCTTGTCATGTTTAGTTCCCTCTTTTCTGGTCTCACCTGAAATATCCTTCTTGGATTGTGCAGCCCAGCCGGGACCTCCTATCTCACCCGTCAGAGAGTCAGCACCCCAGTCTCTACACCCTCAAGCTAACCACATGATTTCTTCACTTCCAGTAATTGTATGAAGGTCTAGGCTTGCTTCCCCTGTTTGTGATATAGTTTTGGTGTTTCAGAAAGCATCTACCAAGAAAGTCTACAGAATCAAATTGAAAAGATTTGCTATATGGGCTTCCAAAGAGAATATTGACCCTTGTTTAGCCCCAGTTTCAGCCATCCTTCTTTTTCTTACTTCGCCTTTTAACGAAGGAGCACGTTTTTTCACTATAAAACTTCAGTTGGCAGCTATTTCCAGCTTTCACTCTGGAAATTATTTTTGTTCCCTTTCTACTTCCAGACTGTGCAAAGCATTCATGAAAGGGGTGCTTAGATCTCCTATAAAGGATTCTTCTCCTCCTTGGGATCTCACAGTTATACTTCAAGGCCTGACTCAGAAACCTTTTGAACCAGCAAATGCTTGTGATATGAAATTCATCTCTTGGAAAACTATCTTTTTAGTAGCTATTACATCAGCAAAGAGAATTTCTGAACTTCAGGCATTATCATACAAACCGCCTTACATTATTTTTCATAAGGATAGGGTGTCCATTCGTAGCAACCCATCTTTTATGCCTAAAGTAGTTAGATAGAATATTAATCAGGCTATACAATTGCCTGTCTTCTTCCAAAATTTTATAACAAGGGCGAATATGTTCTAAGCCTTCTTTTTTCTCAAAAAAATTTTTTTTTCAAATACATTTGAATGAATTCCATAGTATTTATATATAACATCTTAAATAACTATGTACACTGTTTACATTAGTCTGACACTATAACAGATTTTAATCTATACAGTTACTTTATAAGTATGTCCAGTCCATTATCAGAGTGTCTTATCAATTATTGTATAGTGTCAATCAATGATAAGACTTTTCCCCAAGGATTGTTGATAAATGGCTTTGGATAAATTCTTAGTTCTTTAATTTTAATTTCCAATAATGCTATGGTCTTCAGTAGGCTGTAGAAGTCTTCCAAAGTTGGTATTGTGTTTGTATTCCATCTTCTTGTTATACACTTCTTTGAAATTGCAAGTATAGTCCATATTAGATACATGTTTGACCTATTCAAATGAGGACCTTTGCTCACATTTAATAATACATGAGCTTTAGTTAAATAAAACAATTCATCAAATAAAGGTTGTAACAAGTTATTAATATCATTCCAAAATGGCGTAATTGTAACACAATCAAATAAAATATGGTTCAATCTGCATTGTGTACTTGCTCACATCTCCAACATATTCCTTTTATGGAAGAACTAATTTTTCTGATTCTATCTGGGGTTAAGAATGCTCTGTACAAGCATTTCCAATTAAAACTTTCCAGTATTGTGTAAAGGATGTATATTTTATCAATAATAAGATATTTGTTTTAATATCTTCAGTTAACTGTATTAAGTGTCCTTTTGTTATATATTTCCAATATGAGGTTTAGGGTGTTATTTTATAGTTTAGCAATCTTTTGTAAAATTTTGAAATACTGTTTCCATTATCAAAGTAATTATATATGATTTCATGGGAGCCATTTATAATCTCAAAATACTGAAATGTCAAATTTCAGTATCTCGAGACTATAATCCCGAATGTTTAAAATAGCTAAAGTTCATAATCACGAATTCAAATATCTCGAATTCGCGGTTATGGCCTTATGCTACGTGATGTCCGGGATTGTGTGTTTATGGTGCGAGGTACCGTGTGTAGATCTCGATGTTTTGTCAGGTAATTGAGTGTTTTGTAAGGGATTTGAGTGGGGGTTAGAGTGTGGTTGAGTGTGTTGATATGTTTGATGTGTGTGTGAGGGACTGGAGAATGTGTGTGTGTGAGTTTGCTTTTGTTTCCTGTTTTTGCGATTTTGGAGTTAGTATATATACGTAGGGGGATGTGGGGGGTTTGCCCCCCTGCTTAGGTGTGTATGAGTTGTGTATGTGTGTAGTTTTTGTTTGTTTATGTTGTATGTATGGTGTAGTGTATGTGGTTTGTTTGGTGTTTTGAATTTCGCGGTTTTGGGCTTGGGTTTTGTAGTTTCGGTGTTTTTTGGATTCAGTTTCATAGTTTTGAGATACTGAAATTCTGTGTTTTAGTATTTCGAGATTATGAAGTGAATTCGATTTCATATATGTATTTCCTAATTTAGGTATTTCTTTAAATGAGGAATTGTTAATTTTTCTACTTAAATCTTGTGAATATGACAGAATACTCTGTAAAGTTAGCCAGTCCTGTTGTGGAATTTTGTATGTTTTTATTACTTGCATATCTAAAACCTTTAGTTCTTTGATACATTGGAGCCAACATACAAATCTTTTCTGCTCCCAAGATTTAATAATGTCTTTATGCGGAAAGTTCTTTGTGACTATAAATAGTGTTAAAAGATCAAATCAGATTTTTAAATCTATATTTGCATTAATCATTTTCCTAAATCAGTCAATTTAATAATTAATCATGCGAGTTTTAGTGGGTTTAGTTATGTTATATTGCATACTAATACATAATATGTGCCATGGCAAATTGTTTTTATCTGTTATTTGAAATTGTTTTTGTAAATTAAATTAATTTATTGATATTACAGTTAGTAATTATTTCCAGTTTGCAGAGTAATTTGGACTTATCCAGTCTGAGATTGTTTTAGATATTGATGCTTTTATATATGTTACTACATCAGGAAAGTTTAATCCTCCCTGTTTCCATGGTCTAATATGATGTATTAAAGCTATTCTCTTTCTTTTGGTAAACCATAAAAATTTTATTAGGCATGAATTTATTTGTTTAAATATATTCCTTTCTGGTAACTGTTGTATTGCCAAGGCTATATATAAGATCTTGGGCAGTAAAACCATTTTTATTAACTGTAGTCTGTCTTCAAATATTAATATTATTTTGTTCCATTTTTCCACAGAGATTTTAATTGTATTGATGATATTACTGTAGTTTTTTGAGACTAATTCATTGTTATCCTTGCATAACTCAATTCCTAGATATTTTAAGGTAGATTCTTGTTTCCCTATAATGTGATCCCCCTTAGTCTGCAGTTCTTTTTTTTATTTAAAAATAAAAATTTTGATTTTGATTTATTGAAATGGAGTCCAGAAGTCATGTGAAATTTGTCAATTAATATATCTAATTCTTCTAATGTCTCTTTTGCATTAGATAATGTTAATAATATGTCATCAGCAAATAGCATTACTTTAGAATTGTATTGTTCATAAACATCTATTCCTTTGATTTTTATATTGTGACGAATTGAATCTGCCAATATTTCAATAGCTAGAACAAATAGAATCGGTGGCATGGGACATCCTTGTGTAGTGCCTTTTGTTATATGTATAGATTCAGAGGTAAAAGGGTCTAACTTGACATGCGCTAAATTATTTGTATATATATATATGTGTATATATTGTTTAGCAGATGAAAAAAGGATGCAGGAAATTCAAATAGCATTAGGATTTTGAATAAATAGTCCCAATTTAGGGAATCAAAGGCTCTCTCTATATCTAAGCGAATTATGAGTGTTTCTTTATTTTCTTTATTAACATAATTTTTAAGAGAAATTATCCTTTTAATATTGTCATGTGTGTGTTTATGATATATAAATCCAGTTTGATCATTATTTATTGTTTTGGATAATGGTATTTTCATTCTGTTAGTTAATATTATCGTAAATATCTTATAGTCATTATTTAATAATGATATAGGTCTATATGAGGTACAGAGGTTTGGGGATTTGTTTTCCTTTAGGATTGGTGTGATTAAGGGATATCTCCAAGAAGGTGATATTAAAGCTTGTGATTGAATTTCTAGTAGAGTTTTATGGAAGAGGGATAGTATCTTTGAAGGAAAAAGTTTATATATTTCCATAATTATGCCAGCTATACCTGGAGCTTTATTATTTTTACTCTCTTTTATTGTATCTGTAATTTCTATGTAGGATATGGGTGCTTGCAGATCTAGTTTTAATTTTCTGGTATTTTTTTTATATTAGAAAATTTTTCATTTAGATTTAATTGATCAATATGTATATTTTCTTTATGGAAATGTTCCATATAGTGATTTCTATAGGCATCAAGAATGTCACTTATATCCAAGACATTTTTCCCTTTCTTTTCATGGAAGATACTTTTAAAGTTATTAGCTTTTGGTTGTATTTTGATTCTTGTGGATAATTTATGTAGATATTTGGGAGAAGTGGCCAAGGTATTAATTTTTTAGTTTTTCTAAAGCTAAACTAGTTTTATGTGTTAGAATTCATTGTATTTATTGTTTAATACTTTTACTTTCTTTTTTATCTCCAAATGATTTTGATTTTTTCAGCTTTTACTGACAAAAGTTTGGATTGTAGGATCTAATAACTCAGAATCCCATTCTCTGATTTTTTTTTTATACCAAGTTAGGATTTTACCATATATGTAAGCTTTTAATGAGTCCCATATCATTATTTTATTTATCTCTGTGGTGTAATTAATATCTATGAATAACTGTAATTCAGATAATAACCAGTGTTTGAACTCTTTAATTTTTGTTATATATGCTGGAAGTCTGGAGTAATGCCGTGGTGGTACGGCGGTAGCGTTGTTACCTCACAGCAAGAGGTTCTCCCGTTCGGTTCTCGGCGTGGCTTGGGAGTGCCTTTTGTGTGGAGTCTGCATGTCCTCCCTGCAGTTGGGTAGCATTCGAAAGACATGCGTGTGTAAATGGGCATGTCTTCGTTGAAGGTTGGGCGTCGAGCTGGCACCTCTGTGTTTCGTAAAAAATCTACTGCCAATCATTAGCGGACCGGAGTTTCGCTGTGGCGACCCCTTACTGGGAAAAAGCCGAAAAGACAAACATGCTGGAAGTCTGGAGTTAAAGATTAATGGTTTGTACCCATTTTGAAGTTTTAGTATCAATGAACTGTGGTCTAAAAAGGGGCAGGGAGTGATTGAGAAATTAATAATTTTAGAGTGTAAGTCATGGGGAGCAAATATTTTATCTATTCTGGTTTGAGTACCAAATCTGTGATCTTGATGGGAAAACAACAAAGATTTATCTTCTTTAAATTTGAAAGTATATAAAAGATGAAATAATTCTACCCACTTGTTTAAAGCTTTTGATACAGCAGATGTACGCAGCAGTCTTTTATTTGTAGTTTCAGAAATATAAAATATACAGTTAAAATCTCCTCCTAATATTAAGTTGCCTTTATAATTATTGGAAATGAAATCCAAGTGTTTTTTAAGGTTCCAATGCCTGGGAAACAGTATAGATCGGGTAGTGTCCATATTGTGTTATTATATTTAACTATTACTAATGCCATAAAGCCTTCTTTATCTTCATACTTATAAATGATTTCCGGGTTAATCACATTTGTTTTCCATAAAATTGTTACCCCTTTTCCTTTGTCTTATAAGTAGATTGTGCCAGTATCATATATTCCTTATGATTCCATTTGTAATTGTCATTTGTTTTGAAATGAGTTTCTTGAAGGAAGACAATTTGTGATTTATTCAATTTTAAATATTACAGTAGATTTGACCTCTTGCTAGGATTGTGTAAGCCACTGGTATTTAAAGATAATAAAGTTAAATCCGTCCTAGATTATTTAGACTATGTATTTTTGGTTTTATTTTGACTATTAAACATTTTCCTCTGATAACTGTAAAGTATATATTTGAGCTTTTAAAGTAAATTATCAGTTTTATACTTTGAGTGTTTACCAGTAAAGTAATGTTTTGGTCAGGCATACTAAAAATGTTTTTGTGAAATAAATTTAAATTAATAAATGTTAACAAAACTAAGATCCGCACTAGCCATGGAATGAACATCATTCCTAATCTGATGGATAAACCTAAGTCCATCAGATTATCACTCATACCTTGACAATCCAGAACATCTAAGCTCCATAAATTGAATTATCATATGAAGAATATTTGTAATAGGAATAAGCAATATTTATATTATTTTGAACAGATATAGTACTATTGTAGATTAGACAGAACTCTAATACAATATAATTGTCTACTTATTTATAAGCAATTAATATTTGCATGAAAGACAGATGACAAGCAATTCAGTCATAGTAAAGTAGGATGTATCATATATAAAACCTCAGTAAAAGATTATAGCACACAGTAATTTAACATATTCACCCTTATTGATGAAGTCTTTCAAAACGTATTATTTAATATAAATATATGGTAATATTTATACCTAATGTGTATATACAATGTATTTTACTGGATATATCAGGAGTTATATTTCATTGTTTGCCAGCATTTAAGTAATCACTTTGTTTGTTGCTAATTTACTTAAAGCATCAAGTTTGTTTTATGTGAACATTGATAAAAGTTACTGCATTTTAATTATCAGTGCATCCCTCTTCCTCCCATTTCCTACACATAAGGATTTTCCTGTCTGTCATTTTTTATTATAAAATGAGTGAAATTATAGGTTAAAAACAACAATTTACTTATTGTGATTAATGATTACAAGTTCTCTTTCCATATTCATAAATTGTCATAGAGTGGCGTACAGCAACAGTGGTCCCCCTCCAGAAAGGTGGTGCCTCAATGGATCCTGGAAACTATTGCCCCATAAGCCTGACTAGCTTGGTCTGCAAAGCTATGGAAAGGATCATCATGGACCTCATAAATAAAGATATTGGGGACCTACAGACACTGGATCCTACCCAGTTCGGCTTTGTTAAGGGCAGATCCTGCTTCTTAAACCTGGTCGATTTCTTTGAAACAGTCACCAAGGCCATTGACGAGGGGAAGGAGGTCCACACAGCCTACCTGGACCTCATAAAGCCTTGATACAATACCCACTTGGGCATTATAGATAAGCTCACCAGCTTAAATATAAAACCCTATGTCACTAGATGGGTTGCAAACTGGCTCAAGGACAGAACCCACATGGTTAGAATTGCTGGAGCCATGTCAGACTCCAAACCAGTTACAAGTGGCGTCCCACAAGGCTCAGTCCTGGGACCTCTCTTGTTCGGTATATATTTCTCGGCGGTACAGGCCAACACGGAAGGACTGTGGCTGACCAAGTTCGCAGATGACTGCAAACTGGTCGCCATAATCGACTCTCCAGCCGACACAAGCATCCTCCAAAAGGGCCTCATAGAAACAGACAACTGGTGTCAGAGCCATGGCCTCAAGCTAAGCCAAAAGCGTGTATAGTCATCCCTTTGGCAAAACAAAGTGCCCAAATTACCACATAGGTGGTAATCCATTAAGTACGGAAGAATAATTAGGGACCTGGAGACCCAAGTTGATAGCAATCCCTCATTTGACAACCACGTGGCCAAAGTGGTTAGAAAAACATTTTATATAGCCCACCTAATCATGAAGGGATTCACATCTAGATCAGGGGAGGTCATCGTGCCTCTTTACTCATCCCTCATCAGGCCCATAATTCAGTACAATGCCCCTTTTGGGATGTACCTTACCAGACACCTGCAGCAACTGGAAAGACCCCAAAAGTAACTCGCGAAGAGGATCAAAGGGCTCAAAAAAAAAATTTTTATCTGCTTTTACTGTATTTGTGTTTCTTCCTACTTTATTTTGCTTTTGCGTCATCTTAAAAGTACTCAATTGTATTTATTACTGCTGGTGTAACTCATTCTAAGCCTTTTAGTTTAAGCACTTGTGCTTCAGACCAGTTGTTTTACATTAAGGAGGTTTGTGGCCTGCACTGCAGTGGCAGAACAGGTAGCTTACATCCTTCTAAGTTGGGAACTGCTGATTGAGGGCTCAGTGTCTGTTATTCTAAAAGTGTATTAATTCTGGTTTAAGCACTTGGGCTTCAGGCCAGTTATTTTACATTAAGAGGGTTCGTGGTCTGCACTCTTGTGGAAGGAGAGGCTGGACTCTGCCCTTCTGAGCTGGGAATTTCTGGTTAAAGGCTTATAGTGCCTGCATATTTTAACTGCTTCTTACTGAAATTGGTACACCTTGTTTGCTGTAGCATAGACTAGATCCAGGCCTTCTGAATCTAGCTTTGTTTGTATAACTTGAGCACTAATCCAGGCATTCTTTAAAGTATTCAATTGTATTTATTACTGCTTGGTAGTAACTTGATTAAAGTGTAGCTATCATTCTAAGTCTTTTGGATTAAGCACTTGGGCTTCAGACCAGTTGTTTTACATTAGGAAGGTTTGTGGCCTGCACTGTGGTGGCAGGACAGGTAGCTTACATCCTTCTAAGTTGGGAACTTCTGATTGAGGGCTCAGTGTCTGTTATTCTAAAAGTGTATTAGTTCCGGTTTAAGCACTTGGGCTTCAGGCCAGTTATTTTACATTAAGAAGGTTCGTGGTCTGCACTCTTGTGGGAGGAGAGGCTGGACTCTGCCCTTCTGAGCTGGGAATTTCTGGTTAAAGGCTTATAGTGCCTGCATATTTGAACTGTTTCTTACTGAAATTGGTACACCTTGTTTGCTGTAGCATAGACTAGATCCAGGCCTGCTGAATCTAGCTTTGTTTGTATGCTTGTTGTTTGTTTGCATGTTATTTCCCTGAAACACTAATTCCACCTAAAACGCGGCTTTTCAGCGGTTCTGTGGATCCCTAGTGATATCTGCATTGCTTACTGTACTTATTTCCTTGTTTCACTTGAAAGAAAGTTACTGTTTGTCGTTTTTGCATTTAAGTTACTTGTAGCAAATTGCATTTCAGTTATCTAGCACGTGCTCACTAAGTCAGCACTAAAAAATTAAAAGCACTACACCCTCACAAACTCCCCTTGAGTACCTTGTTCCCCATTGGCCCTTTTTTCAATTATAAAGGAATTCCCAATACTATTCCAGCATGTCCAAAGGTCATTTGTCAATCTCCTCTCCGGTCCAGCTGGTGAATCTGGGAATCTTGAGGCAATGTTACAACTGCCTCATGTACAAAGATAACCCTCTCCTCCTCCCAACAAATTCCAACACATGTGAGAGATGCAACTATATAGCCAAACTGGAGGCTAAGCTCTCTCAACTCAGTACTGGCGTAACCAGTCAGGAGGAGAAGGAAACCACACTCACTACAATTCCAGTCTCACATAGACCTACCAGGACAGCAAATCAAACACATAAACACACAAAAACATACTCAGAGGCTCTAAATAATAATCTGCCTAAGCAGCAGAGACCACCAAAGCAGACACCCAAGCAACCACTACCCCAAAACAAAACACATGCAACACATAGCTCACAAAGTCAGTGTGCCGAACAGTCACAGCCCTTAAGGCTAAACAACACACCTGATACACTTGTAATAGGTGACTCTATCGTCAGGCACACTGACGTCCCGCTCACCAGGCTGAACAAGGAGAAGGTCACGGAGAGCTGCCTGTCGGGCGCTAGGATCCGCCACATAACACAAGCACTCAGGTCACTCCAAGGCAAGTACAAATATGACTCGGTCATTGTCCATGCTGGTGTGAATGACCTGAGACGTACCTCCCTGGACTACATGAAAAGAGACATAGAGGAGCACTCTGAGCATGTAGCCCAGACCGGTATGACCCTGACCTTGAGTAGCATCTTACCCTTACCAAGAATGATGCCACAATATGAAGACAAGATGATCAATTTCAACAATTGGCTTAAGTATTGGTGTCATTCAAAGGGGATCCAATGCCTGTCAGCCTGGGATGACATGCTCGACAAGCCACGATGCTTCGCTAGGAACGGCTTGCACCTGTCACCCCTGGGCTTTCAGATACTGGCAAAGGCTCTTGCTACCCCCATAGTGCCTTTTTTAGGCAAGGCTCTAAAGAGAAACCCACCTCCATAGGTATCACAAGGGATAAGAAACTAAGAGTAATGCTACTCAATGCCAGAAGTTTAAACCTCAAGATGCACTTTTCGAAACTCTCCTTAGCATGGAGAACATCGATATCTGTGCAGTAACAGAAACCTGGTTCAAGGCTCCCGAGAGCACCCCAGCACTACCAGGTTATACCTCATACCATGCTTTTCGGCCCCAAAACTTGGACCGAACCACAAAAGAAGAGGGAGTATCAATATTCGTCAAAGATACCCACACCTCCAGGTTGGTTGCACAGCACGAAGCATCAGAGACTATCCATGTGCATCTAACAGTGGGTAAAACTGCCTTCCAGTTTATAGCCTGCTACAGACCACCCTCCTAAACCCAGGAACCCCACTCGGCCTTCCTGAGAACACTGGGAAATATGAAGGTCTCTCCAAACACCATTATATTGGGTGACTTCAACTACCCAAACATAGACTGGGAGCATTACTCTAGCTCCAACACCCTAGCCCAAAGGTTCCTAGAATTTATAAACTCAAATGCTATGGAACAACTTGTTACCACTCCCACAACAGGGGAAAAACATACTGGACCTGATCATCACCAACATGGGGACTCTATGCTCCAGACCAGAAGTGTATCCTTCACTGGTAAGATCAGACCATAAACTAATCTCACTGGATATTCACATCCCGACCCCACCCCTGCCCAGAAAACCACAGTGAAAAACTTCTCTAAAGCAAATTTCACACTCCTCAAAACTGAGGTGGAATCCTTCAAAGCCCCCGGGCCTGTGGAAAATATGGCCCAGACCACAGAATCCTTTATAAACACATTCTATGAACACCTTCAGGAATGCATGGATCATGCAATCCCAAATAAAACCAAGACCCAATCCTCCAAAGGCAGACGTCCTGTCTGGTGGACCCCAGCCATAAACAAACTATACAATAGAAGGAGGAAGCTACTACATGATAGAGCAAAATCCCAAAAAGGAAGGCATCTCTGATCAGTATTAGCAAAAACTACGGGCACTCATAAAATCGTCTAAGGCCAGCTTTGAGAGAAAAATTGCACAGGACACTAAGGATAATCACAAGGCTTTCTTTAATTATGTTAGGAACCTGGGTGGGAATTCCCAGATATGCTCAGAATTAGTCCAAAATGACAAAAAATACACTGAACCCACAGACATTGCCATCATCCTAGCTGACAGGTTCAGTGCAAACCCCCCCACAAAAGGGCAAATATCTATCCCAGCAGAGTGCTGCCCCCCTGACATCTCAGATGCTCAGGTAAGAGCTGCCCTCTCCAAAGCAAACAACACAGCATCAGTGGGACCAGACAGTGTCCCAGGCTGCGTCCTACATGAACTCCAAGAAGAGCTAAACCCAAACATAAAACTACTGTTCAATCTCAGCCTTACTACAGGATATCTACCCAAAGAGTGGCGTACAGAAACAGTGGTCCCTCTCCACAAAGGTGGTGCCTCAACGGATCCTGGAAACTATTGCCCCATAAGCCTGACTAGCTTGGTCTGAAAAGCTATGGAAAGGATCATCATGGACCTCATAAATAAAGATATTGGGGACCTACAGACACTGGATCCTACCCAGTTCGGCTTTGTTAAGGGCAGATCCTGCCTCTTAAACCTGGTCGATTTCTTTGAAACAGTCACCAAGGCCATTGACGAGGTGAAGGTGGTCCACACAGCCTACCTGGACCTCGCAAAAGCCTTCGATACAATCCCCCACTCGGGCATTATAGATAAGCTCACCAGCTTAAATATAAACCGCTATGTCACTAGATGAGTTGCAAACTGGCTCAAGGACAGAACCCACATGGTTAGAATTGCTGGAGCCATGTCAGACTCCAAACCAGTTACAAGTGGCGTCCCACAAGGCTCAGTCCTGGGACCTCTTTTATTCGGTATATATTTCTCGGAGGTACAGGCCAACACGGAAGGACTGTGGCTGACCAAGTTCACAGATGACTGCAAACTGGGCGCCATAATCGACTCTCCAGCCGACACAAGCATCCTCCAAAAGGGCCTCATAGAAACAGACAATTGGTGCCAGAGCCATGGCCTCAAGCCAAACGCCAAAAAGTGTATAGTCATCCCCTTTGGCAAAAGCAAAGTGCCCACAAATTACCATATAGGTGGTGATCCATTATGTACAGAAGAAGTAATTAGGGACCTGGGGACCCAAGTTGATAGCAATCTCTCATTTGACAACCACGTGGCCACAGTGGTTAGAAAAACATTTTATACAGCCCACCTAATCATGAAGGGATTCACATCTAGATCAGGGGAGGTCATTGTGCCTCTTTACTCATCCCTCATCAGGCCCATAATTGAGTACAATGCCCCTTTTGGGATGTACCTTACCAGACACCTGCAGCAACTGGAAAGACCCCAAAAGTACCTCATCAAGAGGATCAAAGGGCTTAAACAGATGCCATATGCTGCCCGGTTAAAGAAACTCCAGCTCTACTCAGTGGCATACTGCCTGCTCAGAGGCGATCTGTGCCTGACATATAAAGCCATGTCCAACCCGGAATTAATTGACATGCTGCACCTTAGAAAATCCAAATCCCATCGAGCTACGCGCTCGAGAGACTTGAACCTCAGCACTGAAATAAATAGGACATGCTGGAGGGACAGATTCATAACCCAGAGGCTCCCTTCACTCTAGAATAAAATCCCAGTCCAGGTTAGGGAGAGTCCCTCATTGACTCTCTTCAAGAGGAATCTTGATGAGTGGATGGGAGATCTTAGGTTTACCCCGGGTATCACTTCTGTGTCACTGTTAGACAGAGGCACAGTATACTAACCTCGAAAAAGGGCATAGCTAAATTAATTTAAAATGGGTGGCGAAAGCCAAACACACTCTGGCTAGGCTTATAAATGCCCTAGGGCAGATAGCCTAGTATGAACCTATGAACCTATGGCATATACTAAAAATGTTTAGATTTAAATGGCAACATTCTAGTTTGTGTAATCAGCAATGGTTAAACTGAGTGATTATTGTCAATTTAATACTATTTGTTTCAGAATGTGATTGTTACATTCTGTGACATTCCTAGTTCAGGCTTCTGTTGTTTTCCTTGAACAACTTTGTCATCTTGATGTCATGTGTAAAAACAGTTACCTTGGTAACAGCTTAAGTATTATGTATGGGTAAGATGGGTTACAAAACCACAATTCAAGTTAAAGCAATGATATGACTTGTTATGCACATTTACGTATTGAGAAAATCATCATGCTTCCCCTTGATGTTCAATATAGTGTATGTCATTTATGACAAATTAAAACAGTAGTGTTATACACAAGTCCATGTTATTAAACTGAGTGTCTGTTGTCAATTTAATATTATTTGTTCAGAATATAATTGTTACATTCTTTGACATTTCAAGTTCAGGCTTCTGTTGTTTCTTTTGAACAACTTTGTCAGTTTGATGTCATGTATAAACATTAGTTATCTTGGTAACCGCTTAAGTATTATATATGGTCAAGATGGGCTACAAAAACAACAATTCAAGTTAAAGGAATTACATGACTTTTTATGCATATTTACTTGTGTAAGAAAATCATCATGCTTCCCCTTGATGTTCAATGTAGTGTATGTCATTTATGACAAGTTAAGACAATAGTGTTATTATACACAAGCCTATGTTATTAAATCCTGTCTTTAATATCTAAATTCAGCAGACTGCTTCATCTTATATGACAATTATATATTTTATGTCTAGATTTACTAAAATCATACATTACATAACTGTGTGTGTTTTTTTGTTGGCTGTTGTTTAGTTATTTGAGAGACCACAAGCTGTAATGCTTATTGTTATTATTAGCTCCTTCCAAGCATGTTTATACAGTCCATAGACTTTAAATTATGAGACCCTTCTAGTTTCTTATTTGTTATAAGTATATTTCCATCTTTACATAGACACATATCAGTACTTCATGCACTGGCAACAATACCCATGCAGTTTTGCCAGAATACCATTCCCTAGTTCATGTGGTGTGTTTCCAGGCTGTTCTTAAAATATCCAAACCAGTATTGGTCCTGTTCCATTTTACCAACCTGTTCCATGCAGTGGCCACTCTGCCAGTGAACCACTCAACACAGCTTCCATTCCCACAAGGTATTTCCACGAAGGAAATCTGATGACTCTCTAGCACTTCCCAGCAACACCATACACACCTAGAATTGGCTATCCCCCATATACCCAACACGTCCTAACAACTCACCTCCCAGACCACTGAAAAGGGTTCTGGACAAGACCAAGTGCTCTTAGTCTTTCACAATAACTCAGACTTCCACTCTTGTGTAAGTCCTTAATGTGTTTGGACCAAAATACATTTTAAATATAAAATTGCGCTTATTATTTATTTATTTATTTTTAATCAAGAATGAACTTAAAGAGCTAAACAAAGTGTTGGTAAACCATCAATATCTGTACATGTGGTTTAAAACAGCCCTTTTATTATATATATATTTTTTTAAAACCAAAAACATTGCCGAGAATCATCTCGGAGTCTCCTCAGAGTCGTTAAGCATTATTGTCACTCTGTATCCATTACCATAGCAACCTGGGAGCGTCTGTTTCTGTTAGTGTGTCTGTGTACTGCATACCAGAGCCTCGCGATGCATCAGAAGCAAAGCTTCGCTTCACTGCAACTTCATGCCTAAATTTCCTCTCTTTCAGCGAGGCAGTAGCCAGGAAAAGAACACAGAACAAACGGATCACAAAAAAAAAAAAACTCCCAACAAGCCGCCACAACAAGTGATAACACATTCTTCCAGTCTTCCCACCTCTCAATCAGCGGATGTATAAACACAGGGCTTCATCTATTATATGAGAGCCATTTTAAAACACATTTAATTGATTGTGCTTCATTTATACCGGTGAGGTCTGAGCTCTGTGCGACCACAATCACAGCTCTCAAGTTTTTCGTGTTTTTGCCATGGACCTCCTCCTATATTAAGTTCCTATGTTGTAAATTAGATAAAAAAAGGTTTGATGAAACCATTCTGTATACCTGGCCCTGTTTATATTGCATTTGAATTTTCATTTATATACATAGCATGTCATTACATATCCCATGCTTCACATCACATCCTCTGGATTTGCTACAATGGTTGCTGGTTTGTCAATACAGATTTTGTTTCCATTTTTGAAGTTTCCTGTGAATTTATAATGTTTTTCATTATTTTGTCATTAATGCTACAAATATTCTTACTATTTATAAAAATACAATTTACACAAAACTTGTTTTATAGCTTGTTCCTTGTTTGTGTTTTACTTTGAGTGACAGCGAGGTTTTACTTCCTCGTCTATACATGATTGTTGGGCGTTCACTGTATGTCTTTAATAGGCATTCTGTCAGAAAGTGATAATATCCAAGATCACATCCATATCATATTTTTTTTGAGATTATCCTCAATGTAGTCTGCAAGAGTTGTAATATAGACTGCAGAAACTAGTAGTAAACTTGTTATTTGTTGTTTCTGTTGTAACAGACAAGTTTAAAATGTGGTCCCCTAAACCTCATTGATGCCAATAGAACCCTGCCCCTGATCCCAGGTAGAGAGGAAAAATTTAGTTCTTTTCTCTTTTGTGTCTTCTTCATTGTTTATTTTTATAATCAAGAGGAGGGATATCCTCTAGTCCAAACATGTTTAGTTGTTTATGCACCATAATCTTAACCAGTGTGTGTCATAAGTCATCACATTTATTTCTTTCTTTTGGAGAAAAAGAAACTGGCCAGAGACTCAGAGATTATGCCAACAAAATGTATAAACAAAGTATTCTCTGACAAAATATCCCAAATCACAGTTTTATCCACCCCCTTCTCCTGGATCCAGGCCAAAACACCAAATGTCTCTTCCTAATACACAAGCATCAGTAAAGCTCGATCACAAACCACAACCCACAGCTTCCCAGAGACACAAATGGCAACATACAACAGCTGCCAGACATGGCTGCATCCACACACACACCATGTCAGGCTTAATCAAACAGCACTCGAAGCTATGATACCTGCCATAATTGATATTAACTATGTTTAGACAGAATAATAATGACATTTGTACTAGCTGCCAGACACAGCTGCATCCACGCACGCCATATCAGGACTGATCAAACAGCAAGCGTAGCTGTGATACCTGCCATAATTGATATTAACTATATTTAGGCAGAATAATGATGACATTTGTACTAAGAGCTTGCTACTATTATTCAACCAGGATATACATGACATTTCTAAATCATACTTTAACTGAAGATGACATTAGTCTCCATGACAGTATTTTTTTTCCAAAACACTCTACTATTACTGCTATTCTGTATGATGTTAATTATTTGAGTCTGAACTCTAATGAATGGTACCTTGTTGAATTAGTTAATTAATTACTTAAATTATTATAAGTAAAAACAATGAAAAATGAACAAGATAAGTATTCATTGAGTTCAAGTAGGGGAACATATATTTCTCTGTCTATATTATATGTTGCTTTGTTTGGCCTATATATATAATGTAAATAGTAACCCATCTCGACCTATCTTTGTGAAGAATTACTGGACTCTTTGAACATTCTGAATAAATCATTACTGTTTCTCAGTTGTTTAAAAAACCCTCCTTTTTAAATAAAAACAGATGACAAGTGATGTACCATATCATTTGATACTTTGAGAGATGTAGTTGTAAGAGATATTTTTTTTTTGGGACAGCTATCTTGGAATCAGTTTTTTGTTTCTTCTTTCTAGCATCAGTTCAAGGATTTGTTTCTTTTACTCTTTTAAGAGTAGGGACCATCCATTCCATTTCTTCTGGGATAGACACTGTTGTTGTTTTTGATGAATATAGTAGCTTCTTCTGAGTCATTAAAGGTTCTCATCTCATTGGCAAAAAGTATTTTTTTCTTGGCTGGAAAGGCTAGCTGTGCTTTAATGTTGTTTTGTTTCAACAGTTTTATTATTGGCCAGACTTTTTTTCCTTTGTTCTAGTATTCTGGAAGAATAATCATTGTCAAACCTTATCAGACTTTGATTGTATTCTAAGGGTGATTTTTCTCCAAGCAGATTTTAATATTAGTTCCTTGTCCAGAAATGAAAGAAATTTTATAACTATGGATCTAGGTGGAGTATTTGTTGAGTTAGAAGTAGGTTTCCTCAGTGCTCTATGCGCACCTTCAATTCCAAATGAAAATCCCTCTTTCAATTCTAAGAATTCAGGAATCCAGGTTGTTAAGAATGAAATAATGTCTTCTCCTTCAGTGTTTTCAGGCAGACCAAAGATCCTTATGTTGTTTCTCCTTTCCCTGTTTTCTAAGTCATCTATTTTGTTAAGCATTCATGTATTCTGTTTAAGCAGAAATTCTTTTGGGAATTCTTCCTCTTTGAGTCTCCCTTCAATGTCATTTAGAGAAGTCTCTATATTTGTTATTATTGTGTGGTGTTGCTGTAATAGGTCCTTAAGAGTATTAGTCTGTTTTTGAAAATTTAATTTGAGGTTTTCCAGGTCACTTTTAAAGCCATCTGTGTTCAAAGATGGTTCCTGTAAGGTAGATATCATCAATTGCAGTTCTTTTTTCAAAGCAGCATCTGGATGAGAATTCCTTAAGTTGTTCATATTCAGTGACTCAATATATCTGCCAAGTTACTTGACAGGAAAATGTTTGTACCTCTCCACCAAAATTGATATTTATATAGGTTAGTAGTTTATAGATTTCTGATGTTTTAAACTTGAAAATATTAAAAATTTCCTACATTATTATACTAGTTTATGGAGCTCTCAAAATTCACTGCATTCAGTTGGCCATCTAGGCTCTGCCTCCTGATCTACGCCTTCTTGATGTTCATAGGCAACTATGTTTCTATCTTCATAGAACAAAGCAGTACAGAAAGTCTGAGCAATTATTTGTATCTTTTTTGCCTAACCATTTAGGTCAAGCAGTCTCCAAAATTACCCTGGCCAAATGGATTACTGACTGCATTTCAGTAATCTATTCAAAAAATTATCTGGAATTCCCTTGCCCTTCTAGGGCCCATTCTACTAGATCTATGGCTACATCATCTTCTTTCTCCTCCAGAACGTCGAGTGATGAAATTTATGCAGCAGCCACTTGGTCAAATATTCACATTTTTCTGACACATTATAAATTGGACATTGTCTCCAGAAGTAGAGTTTCTTTTGGTTTGGCAGTGCTCCGGCATATCTTTACTTGAGGCCACCCAAGAGTTGTGTAGCTGGGGACTCTTGACACATGAATGAGGAAGCATGAAAAGAACAACATCAGATTTGGAAGTTATGTACTTACAGTAACTTGGCATCTGTGTTGTCCATTTTCATTCTTACTCACCTTCCCGCCCAACCATTCCCTGACCTAGTTGCTC
This sequence comes from Protopterus annectens, assembly GCF_019279795.1. Taxonomy (NCBI): domain Eukaryota; kingdom Metazoa; phylum Chordata; order Ceratodontiformes; family Protopteridae; genus Protopterus; species Protopterus annectens. The sequence goes on from NC_056737.1 coordinate 1,126,769,270, forward strand.
CTAGAGTATCTGTGGACTACATAGGAACCTTCACATTCTTGACTTGAACCTGTGATATCCTTCTATCTGTTTCTGTCCCTTTGTCCAGTAGGCAATAAGGCAACAAACTCAAGCTGAGGAAGGTGTAGAGCATTTTGGGAAGAGGGAGGTGCTCGAGACTGAGATCTAAGTCTGAAAAATGCAGCCGAGTTGGATTCGAGTGTCAGATCTGTCAGAAAGAATGAAAGTGGACAACACAGATACCAAGTTATGGTAAGTACATAACTTCCAATTTTGCCAGCATTAGTATAATGTCCTTCTTGAAATAGCAATCTTCGTAAATAGTTTCATTTGAACTAATAATTTTGTATGGCAAAATGATAATTTCCCAACTATTTGTATGTAGTTGTGTGGACTGCAGTGATGGCAGAATATATTGAAACAAATCAAGCTGATATGATAGGAAACTCCTTTCAGTGACCCAGAATTACCTTAGAAGGGTTGAAAACATCAAGCTTGTGCTCAGGCAGTAAGTACCTTTGTATGCTAAGTGTACTCTAACTGCTGTTGCACAACATACTTTCAGCCACAAACAGCCTTGAATAAAGATGCTATGGCCTGGAATTGTTTGAACGGAATATTTTTTTTTTCCATCAGTTAAATTTGTTTATAACACAGTCTGTATAATGTTGAGAAGAAGCCTGGCATTTTCAAGGACCTTAATTCAGTATTAACAAGGCATAAAGCTCCTGAACACTGCTATCCATCATGTTTTGCTCAAGGGAATGATTCTCACTGGTTCTAACTCTGATGATGAGTGTAATGATTTAGCTGTTCTGAAAGATATCAGTTTGAGTGAATGCATTAAGTTAGTATCTGAATATTTTAAATAGTGGCCAATGGAGATATTAAGATAGCTAGCATTATTTTATTTTCTATATCGGAGCTACTAGCATGGCAGCTAAACCTCCATTATTGCATGAAACTCAGTGTTCTTTACTGGTATGATGTGCGACCAACATGATATTCTTCCATTATGATTCAGAAGTATTAAAATATGTTAAAATGTGCTAAAAGAATGCATATGAGAAATGGTTTAAGCCTTATCCCTCCAAACCAGAGCAGGGTTGACATGAGGCAGATAAGGATATGAAAAGGTTGATCTAATACTGGGGACCCTTCTTAGTGGGCCAGTAATTGAGTTCTTCCTCTCTACTAGTTAGAAATTGGTATTTATTTCTCAGAAGATCCTCTTTTTTTCATGGTCACAATTACCAGATGCTGGTATGTGCCATGTTGTCATGCACTGGCTGTAAGATCTAGGTGTTCCCTAGCCCATGAGTAGGTTTCTAGGAAACCTTCTACAGATAAACATTGTTTAGGGGCAGCTGCAAAACCAGCTTTGAAAAGAAACACTGTCACTTGCATAGTTAAGATCTTAATCCTAACTCATTGGTAAAAAGTTCCCATATTAAGTGTATGAAAACCAAATCTTGAAAGTGTGTTTATGACCACCAGATTAAAGAGCTAGGACCTGTAGCAAAGTTGATTTGACTGACTGGGAGAGGAGCATGATATCAAGCACTGCCATAAATGCCAACAGTTCAACCCAGACATGAGTACACATCAAAGGGAGGCAGGTCTAGCCTGCTTCACTGCAAGAATAGTTCCTTACATGAAGATCAGCAGGAAGGTCTCATGTACTGCCTCATATCTCTGACAGTCCATTGTCAGAAGAATAAGAAATCAGTGAGTAGACCACTGCCAAGCCATCCTAGAGTAAGTCCATTTCAGAAGGATCCCACTGGTATCCACAGATGTTGAAATAATTTCTGAGTTATACAGAATTAAGATTATCCTCCACCTTAGTGGATAATAAAGGGTGTAGAGGAGGTGCTCTTTCCCTGTTGTATCCTGGAGTGTAGGTACCATTCATCTCACAATCAGTTGGCCAGGATTGATTGACTGAGTGGCCTAATCCCTGGGATGGTTCTTTTTTAAGTCACCCAGCAATGGGCCAGGGTACTTGATACTGAGAACTTCTCTCCTGCAGTCTCCTCTATGTAAATTGGAGTCCAGTAGCCCATGTTAAGGGAGGCTTATCACATCTTAGCCACATGAAGGTTCACAGTGCAAGGCATGGATTTTCAACAAATACCTGATTCCTGCTCAAAACTCAAGTAGAGGGTGCAGGAAAACACCTTTAGGAGAAATGGTCTGATGACAGCACCAGAAGTGTAGCAGCCCTGTCCCATGTGCGTGCTTTCATTGGCAGGCATTCCACCAAGCACCTGATCTTTGCAGCCAAACCTTTGGTATGTGCCAGCACACATTTATCACTAACCCACACTGTTTATAAGTGTGTCCCTGGAGGTGGTGGGGGAGGGTGGACTCCTTTCCGCTCAAAAAAAGGAATCTGAGAACACCAAGACCATTATCTCTGAGATAGCTAAGGACAGTGACTCTTCCTGTGACTTTCAAGATGGCTGCACTCTGATCAGAAATTTAATTTCAGCTTTCCCAGTGTGAAAAAATAAAAATGAGAGATAAGGGCCAGGAACTCTGTCAATTTTAGTAAATTCACTTACTGACTACTAGTGCCTGGATGCCAGCAGAGAAAAAAAAAACTTAAAGAGCCTGAAAGCATATCTTTAGAAGTTTGCAGCTGATGGCTTCATATTTTGTCTTATGTCTCCACGGAATAATAATAATTTTGCTGAGAGGGAAATTTTGATTGAAGTGTATGGTAAGCGTCCCTTGTTATTTATGGAGGGGTCTGTGGATTGGCTGAAGATGGTCAAAAGTAGTTGTGCTGCTGAGCTAAATGACTACTTTTTTCATCTGTTTTTAGAGAAATTTCTTCTTGTTTGAGTTTTCTGTTTCAAAGGTCCTTAGAAACAGGATGTTGTGTGCCTGGTGTCTGGAAATTGGCACATATTGTTCTAATGTTTAAGGGTGGTGATTTTTGTTTTGTGAAAAATTATAGGCCAATTAGTTTCGCAAGTGTTATGAGAAAATGTTATGACTGGGTTTTATCGAGGTGTATAACTGATATTTTGGGTGGGAATTTTGATATTAATCAGTATGGTTTTGTAGCTGGAAAGTCTTGTGGGTCTAACTTACTCTCTTTCTGTAGTCAGTTGTGGAGAGTTTCAGGTGAGGGTTTCATTGCAGATGTTATATATTTGGACATGTCCAAAGCATCTGACACCCTGTCTCATTCTAGAATTATTTTTCTATTGGAGAAAAGTAATGTTAATATATTTGTTGTTAGGTGGATCAGAAACTGGTTGTTATGGAGGAAATGTAAGGTAAAGACTGGTAATATCTTTTCTGGTAAGATGGAAATCACTACCGGGGTTCCCCAGGGCTCAGTTTTGGGCCCGATTTTGCTTGGGATTTTTATAGACAGTTTTCCAGATGATCGTAACTTATGGCGGAGTAAATATGTAGATGATGTGGAAATGGGATGTGTTATTTATGGTTTATATGATCAATTTTCTTTTCAGAAAAAAAAAAGAAAAGAAAATTGATCATATAAACCATAACTAACACATCCCACTTGGTGCAGCGGTAGCATTGTCACCTCACAGCAAGAGGTACTCCCATTCAGTTCTCGGCTGGAGCACCTTCTGTGTGGAGTTTGCATGTCCTCCCCGCGGTCGAGTGGCATTCGAAAGACATGAGTAGAATGGGCGTGTCTTCGTTGAAGGTTGGGCATCAAGATGGCACCTCAGCACTGAAAAATCTACTGCCAATCAGTAGCGGACTGGAGTTCTGCTGTGGTGACCCCTAACTGGGAAAAACCGAAAGAAGAACATGATCAGTTTTCTTTTCAGCTGTATTTGGGTAATTTATTTAGATGAGCATCTGAGCATAAGATGAAATTTAATGTAAGTAAAACTTGTGTTCCACATTTTGGTGTTAAGAATCCTAAATATCCTTATGCTTTGAATAATGTTAGAATCATCAAGGTTAGTGTTGTTAAAGATCTTGGTGTTAAAAACAACTTTTTAAGTTTCAATGCTCATTTAATGGATATTGTTTGAAAGTGTTATTGCAAACTAAAGAATATGTTTAATGGTATAGTTAGTAGAGAGAGTGCAGATTTGCTTTCCCATTTATAAAACTATCATTAGATCAATAATGGAGTATTGAGGATGTATTTTGTATATATGGCAGCACTCGGTTAGATAGGCTTGAAATAATTCAACTATATTTTGTCAAAAGACTATATGGAATGTCTGGGGTGAATTATCAAAATATACTGATAAGATTGTCATTATTTACTGTTAAATATAGGTTGTTTGGGGGTGACCTTATTATGATTTATAAATGTGTTAATGTTTGTGGCTTTGGATATGTTGTGGGAATCCATAATAGAACTCATCGGTTGAATACTAGGAATAATAATTATTTTGTTGATGGGTGAATGGGCTTCTTGCCCGGGGAGGCATAATGTTTTTCATTGCTGGGCTTCCCTGTAGTGGACTAATATTCCATTAAGAATACGGAAATCTGAATCAGTTAACACATTTAAAATAAATTTAGATCAATGGATTGGTAAAAGGACTTTTGATCCAGGGCTTTATGGTGGCAAGTTCTTTGAAGACCTTTTAAGACAACGACCTTGACTTTTTAACATTGAACACTGAGACAAGCTGATTATAGGTCAATAAAAAGTCAGAACACTGGTTTCTTTAAGGCCAAAAGCTAATGTTTTCTGAAAGCATGCAAGTTGTTTTTCAGAACTTGGAGGGGAATAAAGATAAAAAGGAAAAAAAGGAAGCAATTATTGCAAGTATAAGCAAAGACTGTAACCTGTGTCTTAGTATGGAGAACCTTCTCTTTAGGTCACATAATACTTGTGGCTGCAGCTGTCATTCTGGGATAATTGTTCCTGTTAGTATGGTTAAACATCATTATTTGAAGCTGTACATAGTTTTGTATGTTTGTATTAAATTAACGGGTCTATATTAAATAAGCGAACGCTTAAAAAAGCGAACACTTATTCATCGACCCTAGTTCAGGCTGTGTCCCCCACACCCCCCTACTTAAATAAACCAACTCTGAGATCGCACCACAGTGGAGGAAACTGCAAACTCCCGAAACCGGCCCAGCGATTTCTTTCCTTATGAAAAAATTCGCTGTTCCAGGTGTTCGGCATTTTCAACGTTTGCTGAAATAGGATTGATGACTCAGCATTCGTTTTTTTAAACATTCGCTGATTCAATATAGACCCAAATTAACAGATTATGGGGGTGTTTTGGTGGTATGTGTTTTTTTGTTTAAGAGTTTTCATTACAACAAAAATTCTTGTGAAATGTGACATATGTTCTAATGGAGATGACAAGAAGCAACTGTATAAAAGATCAACCAGGCAAACACTCGTTGGTGCTGTCGGACATAATAGGTGGGAATAATAACTTCTTATCATAATGGCGGTACTTTCCATATTATCATGGAATGTGAATAGACAAAAAGGGAGGAGCACTGAATTATATAAAGGAATGCAGTGTGCAAATAGCAATGCTACAGGAGACATATTTGGAAAGAACTGGGCATGTGAATTTGATAAAAAAAGAGTTTCAGGATGGATATTCAGCAGAATATTAGGGACCGAAGAAAAGAGGAGTACTTATATTAATTGCTAGAGGAGCTCCAATAGTGATAGAAGAGGGAAAAAAAGATTTGTGCTACTAACGGGCTACTGACAATGGAAGAGGATTATGCTGGCATGTATTTATATTCCATCTAAAATTGCTGTTATGGAGCTTAAGAAATTTGGGGATGAAATAATCAACTTTCAACAGAGAATATTGCATATAGGTGGAGACTGGAATTTGATTTGCAACAGTGAAGATGTATCTGGGTTGCCTAGAAGGGAAACTGTAACAAAATAGGGTAGATTTCTGATGTAATTTATGTAAATATTTGGAATGGAAGACATGAATGCAGTAGTCAGAACTCTGAGAGAACTTGCATATTATTTCCCAGATACAGTAAGTGGGCTAAACTAGACAGAAATTATATTTTACACAAACATGCATTTAATTGAAGGCTTTGATACATATCTGATAACTATTTCAGGCCATTCACTAATAATAAATAAAGTAAAAATGCAGGGTAATGAAGTAAAAGTTCAACACTGGTGCTACCTGTTAAAATCGGGGAACTTTAGGAATGGGTACTGGAAATTATTTGGGAGTTACTGGGGAAAATGGAAAGTACTTTATAAGATTTAGTTAGTGAGTGATGAAAAAAATGATATGACTGTAGAATACTGGAATGAGCTGAAATGGCTGGAAGAAACTGGAATGAATGTCTTTATTTGATAATTACCCAGAACTGTGCTGAACAGGTGGCAGTCTCCCCTTTATGTGCCAAGTCTTCTTGTACATTTTGGAATAAAGTGTGCAAACACTGTAGTTCAGTTAAGAATGGGTTATTATGTGCAGTGGAGGTAGATTTCAGCAATATCCGAATACTGTCTCCAATAAGAGTGCTGATAAATTGAAATAGTTCTCTGCATTCATATTCTTCTTATTCCTTTCCTCCTGAAGATACAATAATTAATATTCTGGAATGCTGGATAGTTGACACGACTTCTGCACTCACACCGAGTGTCTGTACTGCCTTCTGAGGACTGTATTGTCATGACTTTCTAAATATCAGTCCAAACGAATTAGCTAATTAACTGTCTGAAATATTTCCCAATAATATCAAAACCCTGTAAATTTCTACACGCCTGTTTCGCCTTGGTTCCCAAAAAGGTTTGTACTCAAATGTACATCACATTCTGTTCTTATCAGTATTCTTGACTGAAGGTTATTTTCACTGATTAAAAGTGTTTTGACTGAAACTGTATGCAAACTCGAAAACCTACTTTAATATGGCTGCATTTCTAGACTTAAGCAAAGAGAATACTGTATGTTTTGTTCATTTAAATGATACCTGATCTAACAAGTAGGATAAAATGAATGTGGAGTTTAAAGACAGGGTCGAAATAAAAGAAGAGAAATATGGTTAAGAAGTAATACAAATTATTTACAGGGGCTGACAAAGTTTAAAGTATTGCAGAATAAAGGTAATCTCACTGAGCAAGAAGAAGTGCAGCTGCTAAATACTAAAGAGAAAATAAGGGAGCTTCTGGATAACATGCACGAGTTTATAAAGACTGCTGTTAAACAACTTGTGATGCCCCAAAATTGTCCTTGTAATTAAGGAGCCTCAGTCCTCACCACTGGCAACAGTGGGGGTACATACACACTGGGACAATATCAAGTATACACACAGTAAATTGCAGTTTCCCTTAAGAGTACACAGAAAGCACAGTCAGTCTGGGGCTGGTTTCTCCCTCTTTCTCCAGATCCCCAATAACACTACCCACTGCCACAGCTATAAAGTTGACATCTCAACTGAGTGGCCAAGCTAAGACCTCCAGCACCCTCTCTTTCCAACCAGTGCTTCGTGTCCCTGCCCAAGTTTCTGACACACACACACTTTGAGATTTAATTTATACACGCACACCTGGGAAAGGCTGGCACAGGTTTACTAGCTATGCCCCCTTCTTCCCAGACTATAAGGTAGTTTTCACTGCCACCAGCCAGCATCTTATCATTTTGATACTTTCATTCATATGTTTGAAAGGGTATGTAAACAGTATAATGTTGGCCAAGGGCTCTGGGTACGGTTTCTTACCCCCTTACTCCATGGTAAAGCTGTAACTGCTATTTCTAAATTGCCTGATACTGATTGCTTAAATTATAATACTCTAAAAAATTGTTTGTTAGCATGTTTTAAGTTAACACCTGAGGCTTATAGGAAAAAGTTTTGTGAGCATAGACACAAGGCAGATGAAAGTGTGTGTGAATATATTGCTGAACTAAGGATTTATTTTCATAGGTGGTTGAGTGGCTGTCAGGTCATCACTTTTGATGAGCTGGCAGACCTTTTGGTGAGGGATCAAGCCCTTAGCATTTTGCCTGAGGACATGAGAGTCTAGTTAGTGGCTAGAGAATGTAACACAGCAGACAAGCTGGGGAAAAAGGGAGACCTACAACTAGCAAGTAGGACATCATTGCACAGGAAAGGGATACCCAGTGCTGCTCATGGGTCCAAGGGAAGCACCCCAACAGAGTCTGCAGTAGCAGGGGAAACCACTAGTCTAGGACCAAGGGTTAAATGTTTTAAATGCAACCAGTGGGGCCATGTAGCATATACAGTGGATATAAAAAGTGTACACACCCCTGTTAAAAAGCCAGGATTTTATGATATAAAAAAATGAGACCACAATAAATAATTTCAAAACTTTTCCCACCTTTAATGTGATCTATAATCTGTACAATTAAATTAAAAAATAAATCTGTTAGGGGAAAAATATAAAAAATAAAAAATGTACAATAAGCTGGTTGCATAAGTGTGCACACCCTTAAACTAATACTTTGTTGACGCTCCTTTTGATTTGATTACAGCATTCAGTCTTCTTCGGTACACACCTGCCATCAATTAAAGAGACTCTGATTAACCCCAAGTAAAGTTCAGCTGTCCTAGTAGGATTTCCCTGACATTTACTCAGTTGCCTGCTACAGCAAAAGCCATGGTTCGCAGAGAGCTTACAAAGCATCAAAGGGATCTCATTGTTGAAAGGTATCAGTCAGGAGAAGGGTACAAAAAAATTTCCACAGCATTGGATATACCATGGAACACAGTGAAGACAGTCATCAAAAATTGGAGAAAATATGGGACAGCAGTGACGCTGCAAAGAACTGGACGCCCCTCCAAAATTGATGAAAAGACAAGATGAAAGCTGGTCAGGGAGGCTGCCAAGAGACTTACAGCAACATTAAAGGAGCTGCAGGAATTTCTGGCAAGTACTGGTTGTGTACTACATGTGACAACAATCTCCCGTATTCTTCTTATGTCTGGACTATGGGGTAGGGTTGCAAGAATGAAGCCTTTTCTTACACAGAGAAACTTCCAGGACCGGCTAAAATTTGCAAAACAATATATCAAGTCTCCCAAAAGCATGTGGGAAAATGTGTTATGGTCTAATGAGACCAAGGATGAACTTTTTGGCCACAATTCCAAAAGGTACATTTGGCACAAAAACAGCACTTTGCATCACCAAAAGAACACTATTCCACATTGTTAGGAGTTTCGATTATGGTTCCTAGTCTGAAGCATGGTGGTGGCAGTATCATGCTTTAGTGTTGCTTTTCTTCAGCTGGAACTGGGGCTTTAGTCAAGGTGGAGGGAATTATGAACAGTTCCAAATACCAGTCCCTTTTGGCCCACAAATTTCAGGCATCTGCTAGAAAGCTGAAGATGAAGAGGAATTTCACCTTTCATCATGACAATGACCCCAAGCATACATCCATATCAACAAAAAATGGCTTCTCCAAAAGAAAATTAAAGTTTTGGAATGGCCCAGCCAGAGCCCAGACTTAAATATATAGAAAAGCTGTGGGGTGACCTGAAGAGGGCTGTGCAGAAGAGATGCCCTTGCAATCTGACAGATTTGGAGTGTTTTTGCAAGGAAGAGTAGGCAAATATTGCCAAGTCAAGATGTGCCATGCTGTATGTTAGGCAGAGATCACCTCTGAGTAGGCGATATGCAACAAAGTAAAGCTGGAGTTTTTTGAGACAGTCTGCGTAGGGCATCTGTTTGCAGCTGGTAATCCTCTTTGTGAGGTATTTCTGTGGCCTTTCCAGTTGTTGTAGATGTCTTGTGAGGTACATACCAAAAGAGGCATTGTACTCTTTAATGGGTCTAACGAGTGACGAGTAGAGGGGAACAATGACCTCTTTTTTCATGGATGAGAAACCTTTTGTGGTGAGGCGTGCCACGTAGAAGGATTTCCTGACTACTGTTGTGATGTGATTATCAAAGGAGAGACTACTGTTCAGCTGTGTCCCAAGGTCTCTTATCACACTTTTGGTGTTAAGTAGACTACTACCTATTTTTACCAAAGGAGATGGCAATACACTTTTTGGCATTGAGCTTGAGGCCATGGCTATGACACCAGGCATCTGTCTCAGTGAGGCCCTTTTGTAGGATGTCCACATCATTAGGAGTTTCGATTATAGCTCCTAGTTTGCAGTCATCTGCGAACTTCGTTAGCCAAAGACCTTCTGTGTTAGCCTGTACTTCAGAAAAGTAGATAACAAACAGGAGAGGACCCAGGACTTTACTCTGCGGTCCACCACTTGCCACTGGTCTGAAGTCGGATTTGGAGTCTGCTACTTTCACAGTGTGGGTTTTGTCAGTGAGCCAGTTGGCAACCCATTTTGTGACATAGGGATTTATATCTAGTTTAGTGAGTTTATCTATAATTCCAGAGTGGGGGATGGTGCCAAAAGCCCAGGTGAGATCTAGATAGGCTGTGTGAACCACCTTACCCTCGTCTATGGCTTTGGTGATTGCTTCAAAGAAGTCTATCAGGTTTAGTAGACATGATCTGCCTTTTACAAACCCGAACTGGGTGGGGTCCAGAGTTTGGAGATTACCAATGTCTTTGTTTATAAGTTCCATAATGATATGTTCCATGGCCTTGCAGACCAGGCTCGTTAGGCCAATGGGATAGTAGTTCCCGGGGTCCCTGGTGGCTCCCCCTTTGTGGAGTGGGATAACCGTCTCTGTGTGCCATTCAGTGGGCACAAAGCCTGAGGAGACGGTATGACTGAACATAGTGCTTAGGTGGGGTGCCAGTTCATTCTGTATTCCGTGTAGAACGCAGCCTGGGATGTTGTTAGGTCCCATGAATGCTGTGTTCTTGGCTTTGGCGAGTGTGGTTTTTTACTTGTGCAGCCGTGATTACAGGAACTTTGCATTCTTCCGGTATAGAGATGGGCCCTCTAGGGGTGGGGGGGGGGGTAAAGTTAGCATTGAACCTATCTGCCAGGATGTTGGCAATATCATTTGTACATTTTTTTATTTTTTTATATTTTTTCCCCTAACAGATTTGTTTGTTTTTCAGCTGAATTGTACAGGTTATAGGTCACATTAAAGGTGGGAAACTTTTTGAAATGATTTATTGTGGTATAATTTTTTTATATCACAAAAACCTGGCATTTTAATAGTGGTGTGTACACTTTTTATATCCACTGTAGATGTCCACAGAGGCAAGGTGGGGAACAAAAGTTGGGAGAGCAAGTAAGTGGGAATGACAGAATACCAGGAGTATGTTATCTTGAGATAACAAGGTACCAAACTACCACAAGAGGTTATATCCTATTTTAGTAAATGGGAAAGAGGCCATTGCTAAGAGAGACGCACCCTCTGACCTAACCATTGTGAAGCCTGCAGTGGTTAAAGAGGAGCAGTCTACTCCAGTCAGAGCTTTAGGAGGGACGCCATTCAAAATTCCTTTGGCTAGGGTTCAGGAGGGTGGAAAAGGAAGCATTCAAGTAGGTGTGTTTGAGGATATCCCTGCAAATGTCCTTATAGGGAATGATTTTGATAATGCAATACCTTGTGTGCATGCAGTTACACACAGTCAGGCTTGGAGACAAGCATGTGGGACTGGTAGCCTGGGGAAGACCCAGACAAGACCTCACACTTGCAGCCAGGACTGGTGAGGTGGTTACTTCAGGGAGGGAGCTACCATGTAGCAGTTAGACAGAAGGTGAGCCACAGCTGCTTCTGAGTACTGTTGTTACCTTGGACAAAGTGACTGCAAGGGCAGAGGTGAGTAGTAGTACCCAGGCTGACAGTGAGGCACTTCTATCAGAGAATACCAGACTTCCTGTGGAAGGGGAGCTGGGAATGGTTACCAAGAGAGAGAGGAGAGAGGCTCAGTTCTCAGACCCTAAATTACAAGGCCTGAGGGAGGTAGCTAATGAGGCACCTGATTCTCAAGTGAAGGGGAATCTGTATACTGGGACAAAGGGGTACTGTATAGAGAGTGGACCTCTAAAGGAGGGCAGAGGGTGAGAGATTACTGTAGTTGGTAGTGCCCAGAGCCTACCTTCTGGCACTTCAGCCATAGCCAATGATATTCCATTTGTAGGTCATATGGACATAAAATGTGCAAAGAGATGTATTATGCAAAACTTTTATTGGCCTGGGATTTCCAGAGATGTAACAGGGTACTGCAGGACCTGTGAACAGTGCAAAAAGGTAGGCAAGGCAAGAGACAAGGCCAAATCTCCTTGGATGCCGTTGCCTGTGATTGAGGAGCCATTTCAGAGGGTAGCTATGGATATTGTGGGGCCTCTGAGCATCCCAAGTTCCACAGGGAAAAATTATATCCTAGTGGTAGTAAATTATGCTATCAGATACACTGAGGCAGTGGCTGTATCCTCCATTGAGGCAGAAAGGTGGCAAATGCCTTGTTAGAGACTTTCAGCAGGGTAGGTTTCCCAAATGAAATACTGACTGACAGAGGTGCCATTTTCATGTCAGACCTGCTGGCTTGTCTGTGGAAGCACTGTGGGGTGAAGAACCTAAAGACCACCCCCTACCATCCCCAGACTAATGGTCTTGTTGAGAGGTTAAACTCTACACTCAAGACCTTGCTACAGGCATTTGCAGTCCAGTTCAAGAGGGAGTGGGACAAATATTTGCCCCATCTGCTGTTTGCTTACAGAGAGATTCCCCAGGAATCCACAGGTTTTTCACCCTTTGAGTTGCTGTATGGGCATAGGGTGAGGCTCTTGATTTGATTCAAGATGAGTGGGAGGGTGAGTGTGAATCCCACAAGGAGTCTGCTGTGGCATATGTCCTAAACTTCAGGACAAGGCTCAGGGAGCTCATGGGCTTGGCCCAGGAGAACCTGGCAGAAGCCCAACAGCAGGAAAAAGGTCTGGTATGAGTGGAATGCTTGAGCTAGAGAGTAAGCTGTGGGACAGCAGGTAATGATTCTCATTCCTGTCAGACACAACAAGCTGCAGGTAGCCTGGGAGGGACCCTTCAAGGTGGTAAGGAAGGTCAGTGATGTTAACTACATGGTAGAACTGCTAGGCAGGGGCATAAATTGTACCATGTTAACATGATGAAACCTTGCCATGATAGGGAGGCCCTTGTGCTGAAGATTTGCAGTGGATGGCAAGAGGAGTCTTAGGCAGATCTGGTGATTGATCTCCTCAGTGAGGCTTGGACTGACACCTCCGTGGAAGGGGTATCAATATCCCAGCAGCTATCTCCTACCCAGGTTTGAGAAATCCAAGCAGTGTTACAGGAGTTTGGGGACATGTTCACTGGGAAACTAGGGTGCACCCACCTGGTGCAGCACCATGGGGATACAAGACCCCAAAGGCCTATTAAGCAGACCCCTTGTAGCATGCCTGAGAGAGTCAGACAGACTCTGAAGGTGAAGATATAGGAAATGTTGGAACTAGGGGTAATCCAGGAGTCCAGCAGTCTCTGGGCCTCTGCAGTGGTCCTGATACCAAAGAAGGATGGCAGTACCAGGTTCTTTGTGGACTACAGGAAATTAAATAGTCACACAGAGTCAGATGATTACCTCATGCCTAGGACAAATGAAGCCCTAGAGCAGCTGGGTGGGGCTAACTATCTTACCACTATTGATCTTACCAAGGGTTTCTGGCAGATGTCCTTGACTCCCAGCACTAGAGAGAGGTCAGACTTTGTGACTCCTTTCAGGTTGTGTGAGTTCACGAAGATGCCCTTTGGAATGAAAAATCCCCCAGCAACTTTCCAGAGGCTTGTAGATCATATCCTAGCAAGAGCAGGAGATTTTGCCCTTGCTTACCTGGATGATCTTGCCATCTACAGCATCTCCTGGCAAGAGCACCTTCAGCATGTTAGGGAGGTGCTGGGCAGTATACAGAGGGCTGGGTTGACCATTAAGCCCAGCAAATGTCAGGTGGGTATGGCAGAGGTCTCCTATCTGGGACATAGAGTGGGGAGTGGTAAAATCAGGCCAGAACCTGCCAAAGTGGAAGCCATTCAGGCATGGCCTGCCCCTTTTACCAAAAAGCAGGTGAGGGCATTCTTATGGACAGTAGGCACTACAGAAATTTTGTCCCCAGTTACATTACCATAGCTGCTCCCCTCACAGACCTGACAAGGAAAAACAGCCCAGATAAAGTGGTGTGGACACAATCATGTGAATAGGCATTCCAGAAGCTTAAAGGAGCTTTGGGAGTACCCCCTGTATTAGCCAGCCAGATTACAGCAAAGTATTTGTTGTGCAGGTGGATGCTTCAAACCATGGGGTGGGGGCTGTACTTTGCCAGGTCTCCTCAGAAGGAGAAGATCACCCAGTGGTATATCTCAGTCATAGGCTCCAACCCAGGGAGGAATGCTATGCAGCTGTAGAAAAGGAATGTCTAGCCATAGTGTGGGCACTGCAGAAACGTCAAGCTTATCTGTATAGAAGAAAATTCACTGTAGTTACAGACCACAATCCCTTAGCATGACTACATCGAACCAGCCAGCAAAATGCCAAGTTACTAAGGTGAAGCCTAGAGTTGCTGGCATGTGATATGACCATGCAGCACCACAGTGGCTTTAGTAATGCCAACGCAGATGGCCTGTCGAAACGTTGAGTGGAGTTAGGTATTCCCAGATAGGCTGAACCCACTCGAGCAATGTTTCTTAAGGGTCACTTGAAAATCAAGCTTGAGTTTTCAGGGAGGGGATATCACATTGTCAGCCCAGCTATCTGGAATTTTGTAAATAATTATATGTCACTTGAGAATATTAATATGATTTATATGGAAGTGTGACAGAAGGAGCTATTACCAGCCCAACTATCTGGAATTTTGTAAATAGTTATATGTTATTTGTGAATATCAACAGGATGCGGTTGCTTGTGTTACCACTATATTAGAACTGTGTGTCCTATTGCATAGTCGTGTGCTGAAGAGATATTGTAATTGTTTAGCTGTATGTATTTTAACAGGAGATTAGCTTGCAAAACCGAAGAATAGTTGAGATTGAAGTACATTATTGATGGGCCATAAACAATGGATGTTATCTTTCAGTGTCAGTCAACAGGAGACAGGATGTCTACATTAGGGGACTCCCTGTGTTGATTTGTAAGTGTTTTATTGTTTTATGTCTTCTAGCAGTTGCAAACATCTGAAGGCTATGTATTTTCACAGAAAGATGTCAAATGTTACCAGCTGTAGTGGAGGTTTAGCCTGGGAACTGAAGTCAGGTGACAAAAACTGATGTCATGCTGCAAGTATCCCAGCAGTAATATTTGATATTAATTTAAGAACTCTCTGAGAGAGAGAAACAATGCATTTTGTATTTTGTCTTTGACCTAACAAGAACATCCACTCACCATCTCTGCACTTTCCTTGCTGTAAGTTAGTTAACTAGGGTACAGTGATTTCTTTTAGCTATAGTTAGGAATATAGTAAGGATTAGTTTAGATGTTTTTTGTATTTATTTGAGATTGTCCTGCAATGTTGTTTTAAGTATTTCTTGTGATTTTGAATGGTGAATGCCCTGTGAATACATATTTAGTATTGTGTTGTTCTTTTTTTATTATTTATTATTAAATATATTTAAAGCTTTCAATTGTGGCTGGTCTGTTTAGAGATATTTAAGCTCTTATCTGTTTGGTGACACTGTGCACGCCACTCCTAATAACCTGACCCTTGGTTAAACTACCATTTGCATTAATAGTAACATTACACAATAAGACTGGACACCCTTTGCTAAGGGCCTTAAAGTAGATGATAAGGAGCTGGCTGGTGGCAGTGAAAACTACCTTATAGTCTGGGCAGAAGTGGGCATAGCTAGTAAACCTGTGCCATCCCAAGTATGTGTGTGTGTGTATGTATAAATCAAATCTCAAAGTGTGTTTGTGTGTCAGCTACTTGGGCAGGGACACGAAGCACTGGTTGGACACAGTGGGTACTGGATGTCTTACCTTGGCCTCTCAGCTGAGATTTCAACTCTATAACTGTGCCAGTGGAGAGTCTTATTGGGGATCTGGAGAAAGCGGGAGAAACCAGCACCAGACTGACTGCGCTCTCTGTGTGCTCTTAAGAGAAATTGCACTTTACTGTGTGTGTGTGTGTACTTGTCATCCTCCCACTGTGTACATCCCCTCACTGTTGCCAGTGGTAAGGATTGTGAGACTGTTCCATTACTGGGCCAGTATTGGGTCAACTGTTTTTTGATAACTCAAGAGGACAAAAAACTTTTAGCCCAACAACCTAGGCAACTGAAAGTAGAAAGGGTTGTTGTCAAATTTAGGGAGGCTATATATATATATATATATATATATATATATATATATATATATATATATATATAAACAGGGATCCTGTAGAAGTTTTAAAGATAATTCAGAAATGTAATGAAAATTTGTATAAAGCAAGAAAAAGCAGAAATTAAAATATGTATGGAAGACTTAAATATGCCAACGTTGCAAGTAGTTGAAGCTCAGCAATTAACAGTTAAGATAGGAGATGAGATAAAAACAGTGATGTATAACCAATCTGCAGGAAAGTCGCCAGGAATAGATGGTATTTCTGGGGAAGCTAGGAGGAAAGAAAGTGAGAAAAATATAGAAGGTTTTGTTTAACAGCATTTTAAAAGGACAGGAACCACCAACATCCTGGAGAAAAAGCTCTGGTGGCTGTACTACCTAAACACACTGAAGACCTATCAGATACAGCCTCATATAGGCCCATTTCAATTTAATTCCAAGATTATAAAGCATTTATGGGTCTATATCATATGAGCGAATTGCACAAATTGCGAATGCTCATAATATTGAAAGTACCGGACCTCAAAGTGCTTTTTCTGAGATCGCAGTGCAGTGAAGAATGGGATATTTGCCCTTTCCTCACTGTAGTGCGATCTCTGAGTTCCCACAATAGGAAGTTTGAGGTCCTTACGTTTGATATTATGAGCATTCGCAATTTGTGCGATTTGCTCATATGATATAGACCCAGCATTTATATCTGTAATGGCTAAAAAAATGGCAAAGTTGTTGCTAACATTTATAGATATGCATCACTGTGGTTTTGTGGAGGGGAGGCAAACATTTGACAACATTAATGGAATAGTGTTGATCCAGAGAGAAGCAGAATGTAAAATAATGCTGGTGTTATTGGTGGGTCTTGATGCAGAGAAAGCATTCAATAGAGTAAGCTGGGATTTTATGAGTAGGGCAGTGGAAGCATTTGCATTCCCTGATACAATAATAAGGTTACTTAGGAGAATATATGAGAGATTAGAGGTGAAGATCAAAGTGAAAGGGTTCCTCTCTGATATGTTGCCTCTGAACAGAGGAACCAGATAGGGGTATCCTCTTTCCACTTTTTTGCGTTATATTTAGAACCATTGGCAAAGAAAATAAGGGACTCAGAAATTCAAGGAAATAATTGGTATAGTAATCAAAAAAATGTGGCTTTATTTGCAAACAACACTATTTTGTAGCTGACATTAAAGACATGCAGGTAGGTGCCAGCGTGAATGGGTGCGCCTTCCTTGAAGGTTGGGCTTTGGGCTGGCAACTTGGCACCGTAAAAATCCACTGCCAGTTATTAGCGGAGCGGAGGTCCGCTCTGGCGATCCCTAACCGGGAAAAGCCGAAAGACATTACTTTACTATTTTGTAGCTGATAAAACCAGAAAAACGCATGTCAGTGTTGTGGAATATTCTTAGACAGTTTCACATTGTGAGAGGGGGGGCAAAGGCTATAGCTGTAAAATATGTACCACACATGAATTGATTCAACAGTGCCCATATTTATAGGGACATAAAATGTAGTATTTAGGAGTATGAGATAAAAATGTTTCTGTTATGGCAGCTAAGGATATGTGGGAAGAAACTAAACAAGGAAATAACACAAAAACTGAGAAACAAGAAGCTCTTGTCTATGGGTATGGATTACAAGATACAAGCTGTATAAATGTTTTTAGTCCGTGTAGTTTTGTACACTGGTCAGGCATAGTTTTATCAACCATAATAGAAGTTGTGGATAGTTATTAATAAACATTTGAAGGCAATCTGTTCATCAAGGGCAGCAGGCACTGAATTTGTACATGAAACAATGAAATGTGAAGTTGTTTCCAGGCAGCAATCTCTTCATGAGTTACAGATCTTTTTAATGTGAAGTTATTCCGATGACTTTTACTTCTGCAGAGATTATGCATATTTACTGATATTTGGTGGATTATAAAGACAGAAGATTGAGTGGCCTTTTATGATTGAAATGTTCTGAAATGGGTAGATCTGATGTCAGTTTTCATTCTGTCCTCAACTGATGGGTTCAGATCCAGTCCTTGGATCTGACTCAGCTGTTGCTAAAGCTCGTGGCAACCAAAAAACTCTCAAACTTTTCCCTTACCCATAATGTACCAACCCTAAGTTACCTCAGATCTCGTTTGCAGCTTTACACGAAAGATGTGGTTGACCTCACTCTAGAGCTTTAGGTAAGTAATTATTATTATTTTATTATTACCTTTGTTTCTCTTGTTCTTACTTAACTTTGTTTATTTGCAGTTGATAGCATCATATCAGAAAAAGCCCCTGATGTATTTAAAAAATGCATTATGTGTGGGCACAAGCTTCTGATGCCCACACTTTGTTTACTGTCTTGGGCCGTTAACATTTGCAGGAAGATTGGCTTTAACCTCAGCATCTTAGTTGAGGGAAAGAACAAACTTATATTAAAAGGTTTGCTCCCTTCTGCTTTTGGAGAGGCAATATCTGGTGCTTAATCTCCCAAAAGTAAAGATCCGAAGTTGTCTTTTCTGAGACCATCCACATCATCCACCCAGATCTTGAAGTAGTCTAGGAAGAGATCCAAGCCAGATCACACCTCACCCTCTGATCTGAAGAAAAAAAAAAATTGATGTATCTGATGAAAAAGTTATCAGCTCCAACTACCTCTAGCCCTACTGCCACAAGCATTATTTTTCTACCCAGGACAAGAATCCACTGCCTTCAAGGGTGCCCTCACCTTTTTTGGAGCATCACTGACCCTGGTCCCTCTCTATTATTTCCTCTCGTTCTTCCAGAAGTTTGATAGAAGAAAATGTGGAAAAAGTGGTGTGGAATATCCTCTCAGCGTAGAGTCAGATGGGTATCTTACTGGCTCCTACCCCTTCAGGTCAGGAGGCCCATTCTTTGATTATACCCCCACTACAAGTTCCTCCTCTCATTCCATCATCTGTTTTAGAGTCACAGGATCTGTGCCTTCTGGCTCCATCTGGCTTGGATCCAAGGCTAGCAATATCTTCAGATCTGAGGCTTACTTTGAGTGGTCCGGTTCAGTTGGATCCATTGGGCTCTCGGAGCTGCAGCTTCCCTGTCGGATCCGTGGTGTTGGAGTCAACTCTGAAGTTGTTGGAGCCATCTTTGTGCTACAGAGCCTCAGCAGTGGATAGCTCGGCTCCAGCTTCCACTTCTGGGAGATTGCTTTCTGAGTGGGGGAAGACAGCGATCCAAAAGCTTGTCTTTTTGGAGCAGTGGTATTCTCTTTCTCTGGAGCGGTCTGCCTTCTAGGCTGCGAGGAGGGTTTTTCCTGCCCTAGCAGAATGGATGGAAACAATCCCTGCAGATCTTCAGCCCTCTACCTTGATGTCTCGGCACTTGGAGCCTCATCACTCTTTACTACAGGGACAGCCAGTCTGAGACCTCCATGCTTCCCAGCAGGATATTTCAGTTTTTTCCGATACCTTCCCTGGGCATCCCACTGAGGAGGTCCGTAGGAAGAAGAAGTGTAAGAGGAAGCACTTGGACTTCCCAGAAAAGTTGGTCACAGAGGATACAGACTTCGATGAAGGTGAAAGGTCCCTACAATCACCTCCTGAAGATGTTTCATTTGGAGACAACCTTGAGATCCTAAAGCAGAGAGGTGGCTGGATGCTTAGCAACCCTTCATCTGAGGAGTTGGTATTCCTGGAGGCGTTCGGTACTGGCCCATCTACCTCCTGGGTTACTCCACCTGCCAACAAACTTATTGAGTTGGTCTCTTGATAGGAGTGAAAGGAACCTGATACAGTTGAAGCCATACCCAGAAGACTGGATAAAATTATGGCACCACCTTTGGGGAAGGAGTTTTGAGCTAAAGGGGTGCCCATTGATGCTATGGTCATGGCCGGGAACCAAAAAGGAACTTGCCAA
Organism: Protopterus annectens; assembly: GCF_019279795.1. Taxonomy (NCBI): domain Eukaryota; kingdom Metazoa; phylum Chordata; order Ceratodontiformes; family Protopteridae; genus Protopterus; species Protopterus annectens. The sequence continues at coordinate 1,126,789,314 of NC_056737.1, forward strand.
AGAGAGTTCCACTGTTCAGCCCCCTAACAGGGAGTCTAGGGTCATGAACAGGTTTGGGAAGTGTATCTATGCCTCAGCAACCTTCACCTTAAGGTCGCTGAATTATTTGGCACACTTTACTAGGTTGCAGAGGGATTTGATTAAGGAACTGTCAAATACCCTCTCAGGATCTGTGTCTGCAGAGGTCCAATCTGACTTCTCAGTCAGCTACCCTGCAGTCTATTTTGAATTTGTCCATGAGGCCCATTTTGAATGTAGCCAAAGGAACTTTAAGGGCAGTGGGTTCAGGCATTCCCATCAGGAGACATGCCTTGATGTGCTTATGTGATTTTGCAGAGCTTTTCAAGTCTTCGTTCATCAGTGCTCCTTTTGACAGCATGTCTTTGTTTGGCCCCAAAGTGAAAGACACATTATCCAGGTGTGAGAAGGATGGAAATAACTTATTTGCCTTAGGTGTATGTTTTTCCACCCCTCAAAGAATCTTTTCTAGGAATCCACTAGGTGGTCAAAAGATGTGATTCAAGAAATCCCAGGGTCCTTTCCATGACACATGTAGAGGAACTCCCCCAAGGGTAGAGGGGAGAACTCCAATAGTCAACACCCCCACGGCAGAGGTGGTTCTCAAAACCAGGGGTCCAGAGATTCTTTCTTTGACAGACCTTACCAGTACTCCTGAAAGGAAACCCAATTGCCCACCTCTGGAGGCAGTCGGGGATCATACCAGAGAGCCTGGCTAGACATAACAAAAGATACTTGGGTGCAGAGGATTATTTCCAGAGGTTATGTAATACCCTTTTCCCTTCCACCTCCAATCTCAACAAAAATCCCCGATGTTCCACCTAGTCAAAGGGAAGAAGCAGCAATGCAAATACAAAAGCTGCTAGAAAAAAAGAGTCATCCAGGAGGTCCCACCCAGACCAGATAGAATCTGGAACTTACTTAAGGTTTGGATCTCAGCAACTTGAACAAGTCAGTTTGATGTACTACATTTTGGGCAGTCCCAATTCAGTCCATTCTCCCTTTTTCTGGGCAAGGATGACTGGATGTGCTCGATAGACCTTCAGGATGCATACTATCACATAAAGATGAACAGGCGATCCAGAAAGTACTTATGCTTCCGGCTGAGAGCAAGCCATTACCAGTTCAGAGTTCTATCCTTTGGTCTCACCACAGCCCCCAGGGTGTTCACCAAATGTATGGCAGTAGTAGCAGCACACTTGACACTGCAAGGATTCCAGGTGTTTCCATATCTAGACAACTGGCTTATTACTGCTTCGACCAGGCATCAATTAATAAGGGCAAGAAATCAGGTTCTCCAGACATGTTCTCAGCTGGGGACAACCATAAACTATGACAAGTCTCAACTGGAACCAACTCAAAATTTGGAATTCATAGGAGCAGTAAACACAAAGTCAATGATAGCTTCACTGCCTCCCTCAAGGGTTCAACCTATAAGATCACAGGTTCGGAAGAATAATCTGGAGTACCAAGATTTCAGCCCACTTGGTCCTTTAAGCTGTAAGTTCAATGTCAGCGACAAGAGCATTAGTACCTTTAGACAGATTTTACATGATGATTCTACCGTAGAGGCTTGCAACACAATGGTCAATAATTTACTAACCCATGTCAATTCTGATATGAATCGCTCAAATATGCACGACAGATCTCAGGTGGTGGATTCAGTCAGATCAGGTTTTAAAAGGCCTTCTGTTCATTCTCCCTCTGTCCAAGGCCATAGTGACCACGGACACTTCCCAGTTGTTGGGGTTGGAGGACATTTTCTAGGGAAAACAGTCCAAGGTACTTAGTCCCCTGAAGAGGCCAACTTGCATATCATTGTCCTAGAGATTAGAGCAGTGCTTTTAGCATTGTATTACTTCCAAGATACTCTCCCTCCAGGGATGATTGCAATTCAAATGGACAATATGTCAGTAGTTTGGTACATCAGCAAACAAGGAGGGACCAGATCACACTCCTTGTGTCAAGAAGTATTCAGAGTGTGGCAGTGGGCAATCTCATCCAACTGCTTTCTCATAGCAATGCACATTTCTGGGAAGTCCAGTGTGATAGCAGAGAAACTGAGAAGGTGCATTCTTCCACCTCATGAGTGGTCTCTCAACAAGAACGTTGTGGAAATGATCTTTTTGCTTCTCCCCTAAACAACAAATGCAGCAGTTACTTTGCCCTAATCTCCCCACAGGGGAAATTACCAAGAGATGCTGTACTTTATGATTGCCCCCCCGGTCTACTTTATGCTTACCCACCAATCCCATTAATTCCAAAATTTCTACAGAAAGCTTTCAGGTTGAAAAGCAAGTCATCCTTATTGCACCGTACTGGCCTCAACAGATTTGGTTTCCCTTCCTTTGGCCTCACTTCACCAACCTGGGATCCGTACTACTGTGTGGCAATGTGTATTGTAATAGAATCGCTCAAATATGCACGACAGATCTCAAGTGGTGGATTCAGTCAGATCAGGTTCTAAAAGGCCGTCTGTTCATTCACCTCAGCCCAAGGCCATCGTGACCACGGACCCTTCCCAGTTGTTGGGGTTGGAGGGCATTTTCTAGGGAAAACAGTCCAAGGTACTTAGTCCCCTGAAGAGGCCAACTTGCATATCAGTGTCCTAGAGATGAGAGCAGTGCTTTTAGCATTGCATTCCTTCCAAGATGCTCTCCCTCCAAGGATCCGACTCCAGACCTCCTGTCTCACCCAACAGGCATGATCCATCCTGACTTCTGAAATCTCAGGCTGATAGCCTATTTTTTTCCAATTCCATTAACAGCCAGACAGCTGATGCTGTCTTCCCCTGTCTGACATATTCTTTTATCTTCCCATAAACCTTCAACAAGAAAATTTTATACAAGTAAATGAAAAAGATTTGTTTACTGGGCACAACAAAATCTTGTTGAGCCATTTTCAGCTCTGATATATACATACATGAGTTTTTAGCCTTACTTTTTAAAGAAGAAGCTAGCTCCTCATCCATTAAAGTTCAGTTAGCAACAATATCAAATTTTCACATTGGATTCGAAGGTTCTTCAGTAGTCTCTCACAAGTTGTGCAGAGCATTCTTGCAAGGAACTCTACTTTTGAAACCTCCATTTAAGAACCCTCCATGAGATCTCAGTCAGGTACTGCAGCTCTAATAAATTCCACCTTTAAAACAGCCGCTAAATGTGACCTTAAGTATCTTACATGGAAAACTGTTTTTCTAGTAGACATTACCTTGTGCTAGAGGAATTTCAGAGATTCAAGCTTTTTCTTCAAAACCTCCAAACTTGATCTTTCGCAAGGATAGAGTGACACTATGAACTAATGCCTCCTTCCTTCCCAAGGTGGTGTCAGAATCTGATATCAATCGATCCATTAATTTGCCAGTGTTCTTCCCTAATTTTGCAGTAAGGGTGAATGTATGTTACATTTATTGAATGTTCAGACAATTAAATTTTCACCTGCCGTAGAACAAAAGACATAAGAAGAACAGAAAAAGTTGTTTGTTTCCTTTGCAGTGTTGAAATCGGGTAAGTCATTTGCCAAAGTAACTTCATATATTTCATTTATTTATAAAAAAATTGGGTATTACCTTACCACAACCGGTACGAGCTCATTCATCTAGATCCATGGCAACTTCTTCAGTTTTCCTTTCCAGAGCATCCATGGATGACATATGTGCAGAAGCAGCTTGGGCTACTCCCAATACTTTTGTTACTTATTACAAATTGGATCTAGCCTCCAGAAGTAGAGCAGCATTTATTTATTTATTTATTTTATTTATTCCAGTTTGATGACCAGGGAGGTCCACTGGGCTCGGGGATCCTGTTTTCAGTGAAGGCCCAGGGAGAAAAGCTCCAACAATACATAGTTACATGAATAATTACTAAGAAACTTTGCATTACTGACAAATAAACAGGTAGCATTCATAAAGAAACAAACAATTACAATTTTGTTTAGGTGTAAAAAACAGGCAAATGGCCTTGAGGCTAGATTTTACAGTATAGTTATATATACATAATACAGATGAGCAAGATTAGCTAGGTGAGAGGTTAACCAGGAGTAAAAGTGGAGGAGACCTTAAGAGGTATAGGGTGAAGAGTACAGTTGTATTTCCTGTTTGAGTAAAGGTGAGAATGAAGAAGAGTTTTAAAGTTTTCAAGGTTATCGCAGGTCCTAAGAGTGGAGGGAAGAGCATTCCATTTTTTGGCTAAGGTGAAGGAAAGCAGAAGTTGACCAGCTGGGCGCTTGGGTTTGTGGATGGTGATTAGGTTTTGGTGGGTAGATCTAAGTGTTCTATGGGGAGTATATGGTTGTAGGATATTGGATAGTGCAGGGCACTTGGTAGGTTGGAATAGTAGTCTATAGGCAGTCGTGATTTGGAGAAAGTCAAGTTGGTTATGGAGTTCGAGCCAGTTTAATGAGTGAAGGGAGGAACAGTGATGAGAGGAATATTTGACTTTGGTAGAAAATCTGGAGATTTTATTGTACCATATTTCTAGTTTGGAGGATAGTGCGGAGGATAAATTAGTAAGCAGAGGGGCGCCATACAGTAGAGAGGGAAGGAGATAAGTAGTGGCGAGAGTTACTCTGGTAGCAGGAGAGAGGAAGTGGTTGTTTCTTTAAAGCAGGCCGAGTTTTATGTGGGTTTTCTTTATGTTTAGCTGGACATGAGTATTAAATTTTAGGTGTTCATCAATGGTTACACCAAGAAGTTTGGCGGAGGGAACGACCTCTAAAATGGAGTTGTTATGGCTGATTATTTGGAATGTGTTTTTATCAGTAGGGGAGGACTTAGAAGGAGAGAATAGAAGGATTTTAGTTTTGTTAGCATTTAATGAGAGGTGATTTTGGAGCATCCAGTTTTCGGTAGTAGAGAAGGCTGTTAGTAGTTTGAGATCTGTTAAGTTGGAGGCACAGCAGATCAAAGTAGAATCGTCAGCATATTGAACAATTTTAGTATTGGGTATGACCTTGTAAAAGTCATTAATAAAGATGTTGAATAGAATTGGGCCAAGTATGGATCCTTGGGGTACTCCAGTGGGGGTAGGACGGAAGGTGGAGGTGCCCTGGCCCCATTTGACAGCCTGGGACCTGTCGCAAAGATAGCTGGAGAACCAGAAGAGAGTTTTGTGGGAGAGATTGAGATTAGACAGATGATTTAGAAGGTGGGTGTGGGAGATAGTATCAAAAGCTTTAGATACGTCCAACAGAACTGAGGAAACTAAATTAACGAAGTCATGGGCTAAATTGACAGTATGTAAGAAGGAGAGAAGGCCGGTGTTGGTACTATGTCCTGGGTGGAAACTGTGTTGGGTAGGAGAGAGTAGCTGGTGTTTAGTAAGGAATGGCAAGAGCTGAAGGTGGATGCATTTTTCAAGGAGTTTAGAGAGAGGGGAAAGGATGGCTATGGGGCAGAAATTAGATACGTTACAGTTTTTGCCACCCTTGTGAAGTGAAAGAATATATGCAGAGCGCCATAGTTTAGGTACATAGGATTCAAGTAGGGATCTATTGATCAGGATGCTAATAGGGAGACCAATACCATCGGAGGCTATTTTTAAGAAGGAGGAGGGAATATTGCCGGGGACATTGGAGCAAGGCTTTAGTTTAGAGAGTAGTTTCTTTATTTGGTAGGTGGAGATGGGTTTGAGTTTGAAAGTAGGGGGGGAGAGGATGGAGAGGATGTTTGGTTGGGCTGGGGTTGAGGGTTGTTGTTGGTAAAGGTCTTGGTTAGCTCAGCAATAGAAGTGGTGAAGAAGGTGTTGAATAGTGAGGCAATTTCAAGGTCAGATTTGCTGGTGACAGGCAGGGATTGTTTTTAGTACTGGCCTAAGGACAGAGTTGATAGAGTTCCAAAATTTTTTTGTTTTTTTTGCATGATTTGTTTGCATTTTGATGTAGTAGGACTTTTTATCGTTGATAACTTGTTTTTTGACAAGGTTTTTTAGTTGTTTGTATTTAAGTAAGATGTCTGGTTGTTTAGTTTGGAGGTATGTTTTCCAGGTTTTATCTCTTTGTAGCATAATCTTTTTGGTGTCTTTGGTAAGTCACGGGGTGGTCTTAGTTTTTACTCTTTTTGTTCTTACTGGAGCTAGGGAGTTAAGGACATTTAAGAAAGTTGAATTGAAAGAGTCAGCGGCTGAGTCTAATGGAAGAGTTTTCAGGGGGTTCCAATTGGTATTCCTGAATGAATCAGAGAAAGTAGTAGGGTTAAAGTTAGAGAGGTTACGAGTGTGGATAAACTGGTGGGAGTGTGGGGGGGTGGGTGAGGGAAGCTCGATGGGTAAAGGCAGGGAGGTGGTCTCCTAATGGGTCTGGTATGACACCAGATTGTATCACTTTATTGGGATGAGATACTAGGATCCAGTCTAGTATGGAGCCTGGGGGTTTGGTTTTGTTGGGTCTAGTGATGGTGTTAGTAAGTTGAGTGTAGTTAAATAGATTGATTGACATGATGGGGTTAGGGTTGTTGATTTTGTTCCAGTCTATATTTACATCACCCAATACGTAGGTTTCCAGTTTAATATTTGAGGAGGCCCAGGACAGGATGTCTTCCAGGGTGTTGGTGTTGTTACCTGGAGGAATATAGAGGGAAATGAAGCAGATGCTTTTATGATTGTTAATTTTAGAAGGCCTGCTACAAGTTCGGCATTATTAAAAGAAGGGATGGGATTAGGATATGGAGTAAAGGACAGCTGGTTGGAGTAGATTAGTGCGACACCGCCACCTCGAGTACTTAGGCAGTCAGATTGAAGTGATTGAAATCCAGGGGGAAGGAATTCAGAGTCACTTATGTGAGGTTTTAGCCAGGTTTCAAAGATGGCTACAATGTCAGGTGAGTTGTGAGTGAGCCAGGCATGAAAGTGGGTTATTTTATTTTTTAGGCTTTGGGTGTTGATGGTGAGGAATTTGAGGTATTTATTGGTGGAACTATTGTGGGAGCTAGTGTGGTTAGTAGGAGAGAAGTTTGGTCCTGGATTAGGGTGTATGTCACCGGCTAAGCAGAGGTAAGTGAGATAAGGAATAAGTTGTTTTGGTTTGTACTTAGTTAGAACTGTCTGGTAATGAAAAGGTCTGGGTTTGTAGTATTTAGTAGTGATTGCTAGAAGTTTTACTTTGAAGAGGAGGGAAGGGTGGGAGGGAACTAAAGAGGCTGAGATGTTGTGGAAGTGTGTTGTGTGGGGGCGGTGGGGAGGCAGAGGTGGAGGGTGTAGATGGAAGTGAGTATAGGAGGTGGCATGGTATAGAGGAAGTAGAAGAAGGATGAGGAAGGAAGTGGAAATAAAGGTTTTAGGAGTAGGAGAGTGCATGATAGGTGGGGCCTGCTGGATGTAATAGAGAGGAGGTTAAGGGACTTTGGAGGGACATGGTGAGGTAGTGAGAGGCAGGTGGGGTGGATGGAAGTGTTGATGTCAACAGTCAGGAAATTCAGGAAATCTCAAGGCAGGATACACCAGGGAATGATATACACGCGGCAGGACAAAACTTTGGTTCTTTTGAGTGTTAGTACAGGTTCTGCTCAAGGGACCAGTACAGCACTGGGAAAGTAAGCGTTTGCTTTAGATGGATTTCAACAGTCAGGAAATTCAGGATTCAGATATTGGTACAGTTGTTTCATACCACTCAAAAGTTGTACATATCTTACAAGAACAAAACCATTAAATACTGCTTATCCAAATTCAGTCAACAGACAACAACAATTTACAGACAAAAAAATGAAACACCATTAATATTCTAGTCCCAAACTCAGACCAGTCTTTTCAGCTCGTTGTCTTAGTATCTTCAGCCATTGAATTCAAATTGTGCTCAAGAATATCCTTCCTTAGAGTCTACCTGGGATTTTAGGTAGCTGGGGTCTCTCTCCCATCAGTTGAGGATAGAATGAAAATTGGCAACATCAGCTAAAGAAGTTATGTACTTACCAAAACGTTCCATCTGTGTTGTCCATTTTCATTCTTCCTCAGCTTAGTGCCCACCATCCCCTATCCTTTCTATTTACAAACTTCCGGAAGAATGAGATTTCTTTCTATTCTCATGTTGCAGAATTCCAAACCCTTGGGTTTTCCTCTCTTGCTACCCGACCATCTGGCCAGTCTACAAAAGCTTCTAGTCACTGCAGGGTACGTGGGACATCTGATGTTGGCTAAGGGAACATGGGCTATAAAAGTGACATCTGCAAGTACCAAACCGCAGAACTTTTAAGAAGGAGGAGGGAATATTGTCGGGGACATTGGAGCAAGGCTTTAGTTTAGAGAGTAGTTTCTTTATTTGGTAGGTGGAGATGGGTTTGAGTTTGAAAGTAGGGGGAGGATGGAGAGGATGTTTGGTTGGGCTGGGGTTGAGGGTTGTTGTTGGTAAAGGTCTTGGTTAGCTCAGCAATAGGACATCTTTTCTAAGGTAAGTACCCAGATGGGGGACATTTTTGTTCTTTTGGGTCACTGCATGTCTGTGTGGGTTCATGTCATCCAGGAATGAAAAGTGTAATTGCAGTCTTCAGATACCCCATAAGGATGCCCATGAACATTGTCTTTTCTGTTTAGGGTCTACGTATGACCACAAGTCCTGTTTGATCTGTCAGGCCCTCATCCCTAAAATCTTATGCAGCCGCCTGCACGCCCTGAACTTTTATCTTGAAAATCAGCTCCTTAAGCACTTAGCTTTAGCTATGGAGAGGATGTCCGGTCAGCCCATCGAGCCACCACCAAAGAAAAAGGCCAAAATCACTAGGCCTGAATCCATTGCTGTACCTCCTCCACCCGACATCCCTCCTGTGGCAGACCTTAGCCTGGAGGAATGCACTGACAAGGTTATAGCAAGTACCGTTGAGGAAGTCACAGAACCAAGAGAAGAAAACACGTCCTTGGAGGTAACGCAGACATCAGCTACCGATGGTGAGGGGGAACCTCTGCTTGTACCGGCCGCCTGGATGGCTCCTTCCACTACCGCTGATATTACCGTACCTAGGCCGACCTTGGACCCTACACCCTGTAGGCCTTCCCTGAAAAGAAAGAACAAAACAAAACATTTCTCCCCACCTGTAGAGAGCCAGCCAGACTGACAGTCCTTCTCTCAGGGCCTTTTCAATGCTTTTATGGCTCTTAGGCCTGCTACGCCCTCATCCTTCCAAGTGGCTCCCCCTGTAATTAGCCCTAGGCCTCAGGTTCCAGATTTTTCTCAACCTGAAGCTGAGGATTCCTCTGACTCCTCTTCAGAAGAATTCCTCTTCTGTGTCACCCAGTTACCATCTCCCCTTGGTTATGCCTCCCCAGAGGAAGATACTGCTAAGAGAGACTCTCCCAAGTGAGGATCTCACCTTTGGGGAGACCATTTTCAAAATGAGGGAGTACTTTAAGTGGGATTCCACAGAGATGTCTGAAGTTCAAAAAGGATACTGTGAACTAATGCAAATGTACCCCCATGCTCCTTCAGCTATACCTGCAATCTTGCCAGCATTTCTGGATGCCATTAATACAGCCTCTGTGAATCCTGATTCACAGCCCCTCAAAGGCCTGACAGATTCTACAAAGTCCCTGAGGGGGTCAAATTTCTTATTAAATGCCCTGTAGCAGACTCAGGCACTGTATCAGTTTCTGCTGATAAACCCTCAAAACTGCTTCCATCCACCTCCGTTCTCCCTACAGATGAAGACAGCAAGGTCATGGAGTGACTTCGAAAAAAGATTTATACCTTAGCTACCCTGGCTTTCAGGGCAGTAAACTATCAAACTCATGTCAAAGTATGCCCTAGCCCTTTTAAGACAAGCCACTAAGCTTTTGACTGAGATCCCAGACTCTACTGCCAAAGCACAGATATCCAGCCTCTTATCCTTGTCTTCTCAGGTCACTAGGCATTCCATTAGGTGCAGCTACGATGCAGCTGAAGCTTCTGCCAGATCTGTTGCATCTGCCTCAGTCCTGAGAAGATATTCCTGGCTAAGTTTACAGCCCTTACCTGATGACATTAGGCTGAAACTATTAGATGTGCCTCTGGATAACTCTGCCCTCTTTGGGACTAAGGTGGCTGAGTTGATCAAAACTCTACAACAGAAGGGGAAGGAGCTACAAGATCTGAAGCACCTGTTTGTTTCTCCTATCCCAAAATTCCACAGGAATTACCCCTCAAAAACTCAATTTATAAGGAAACATTCTGGCCCTTCACCCCCTTCCAGGAGCACCAGGAAGCAACAAACTGCATCCAGGCCTAGTCAGGCTCCGGCCCAGAAGCTTCAGTTTCAGGACAGGGCAGGTAGTCTGTGACTACCTGCCATTACTGAACAAACCTCTCAATACTATTCCCCTTTCCCTAAGACTCTGTCACTGTCTACCTGTTTGGAAAAACATCACCTCAGACAGGTGGGTCTTATCCATCATAGAAAAGGGTTATTTTATAACCTGGATCACAACCCCTTCCTTGAGGAACATTACACAGCCTCCCAAAGATCAGCTCCCCCTTCTTCAACCAGTTATAGACAGTCTCATGGCCCAGGGTACAATTCAGTCGGTCCTTTTTACAGAAAAGGAAAAGGGTTTCTATTCAAGGTTCTTCCTAGTCCCAAGAAAAGATGATCCCTGGAGACCAATCCTAGATCTATCCTACCTCAATCTTTTCCTGCAAGTACCTTCCTTCTGAATGCTCACTCTGCAGACTCTCTTTCCCTTGATTTTCCTTCAAGGATTCCTAGCCACATTGGACATCAAGGATGCCTACCTGCACATACCCATAAGGCTCAATTACAGGAGATATCTACACTTCTCTGCCTTGCCTTTTGGACTTTCTACAGCACCAAGGGTCTTCATCAAGTGCCTGGCACCAGTGATTGCCTTCTGCAGGACTCAAGGGATGTGTTTTTGGACATAGTCCACAAATGGGGTACACCTCAGATCTGTTTGCCTCCCCTCTGAACAGACAACTCCCATCCTTTTGCACCAGCCTACACAGTCCCCTGGCAAGGGCAACAGACGCCTTCTCAATCTCTTAGAAAGGGATGTTTCTGTATGTGTTCCCACCCTTCCCACTTCTTCAGAAAATCCTACTAAAAATCCAGCAGGACAAAAAAAATTCTTGTTGGTGACTCCCTTTTGGCCAAGACAGCACTGGTTCCCCCCTCCTTCTGCATTTAGCCAGGGGCAATCACCACAAGTTAATTCACAGAGTGGACCCTCTCATGCATAACAAAGGATCCCTAATCGATCCACACTTACAATCTCTGAACCTTACTCTGTGGGTGATAGAATTCTGATCCCTTACAGACACATTTACAATGAGAATGTGCTCACAGTCTTCCAGGAGGTCAGGAAACCTAACACTAGGAGATCTTATTTGTCTAAGTGGAAGAGATTCTCCATATGGTGTCTACAAAGACAGTTGGACCCTTTTCAGGATGATGTTCCCTTGGTACTGTCATACCTGTGTGAACTCTTGCAGACAGGGTTGGTGCATTCCTCTGTTAAAGCCCACTTTGCTGCTATTTCAGCTTGTCTGCCTCTGGGCCCCCCTTGGAATCTCACTTGCCTGCAAAGTTATTCCTAAAGGGAGTGCTGCATCTCAGGCCCCCCAGGAAACCCATCCCACCCCATGGGACCTTAACTATGTTTTAGAAGAGCTCACAGTGGCCCCTTTTGAACCAGCTTCTAAGGTCTCTTTAAAACACTGCACTTGGAAAACAGTACTCCTGGTAGCACTGACATCAGCCAGAAGAGTGTCAGAGCTACAGGCCGTCATGGCTATTGCACCGTTCCTCACCTTCCACAAGGACACAGTAACTCTTAGGACCAACCCCTCCATCATGCCAAAAGTAGTCTATGTGTTATCCTTAAACCAAGCTATTCACCTCCCCACCCTCTTTCCTCATCCTCAGAATAACAGTGAGAGAGTCTTGCACTCCCTTGATGTGCACAGACAGCTTAGGTTTTACCTTGACAAGACCAAGTCTATCAGGAAATCAAACTAACTGTTTGTCTCCTTTCACCTCAGGGCTGTGGGGAAAGCAGTGGCTAAGCAGACCATTTCTGCTTGTATTTCCAGGACAATGTTCTTCTGCTATGCATACTATGGAAAATCTTTAGGATCCAAAGTTAAAGCACACTTCACTAAGGCTATGGCTTCTTCTGGGGCTTTCTTTAAAGGACTGGACACTGCCTCCATTTTGTAGGCAACTACATGTTCCTCTGTTCACACCTTTACCAAACATTATAGATTGGACCACATTTGTAAATCCAGGGCAGGATTTGCCAGGGCAGTCCTTCATGGATTCCTAAAGAATAGTTCCAAGCCTCCACCCTGTTCTTCCCTTTGAGCTTTGGCACTCACCCAAGGGTTTGGAATACTGTAACATGAGAAAAGAAGGACATAGGATACTTGTGTAAAATCTTACCATAATCACATGTCCTTCTTTTCCATGTTGCAGTATTCCTTCCCTCCCTCCTTCCCCCTTCTTCCATTAAACTGTCCCTTCTTGGATGGCACTGGACTTGCACAGTTATCCTTGGACTGGAGTCTGACTGGGGTGCTCAGTTCTGAGGTTTGGCATGTGCAGACATCACTTTTATGGCCCACGTTCCCTTACCCAATGTCAGACATCCCACATACCCTGCAGTGACTAGAAGCTTTTGTATACTGGCCGGACGTTCAGGTAGCAAGAGAGGAAAACCCAAGGGTTTGGAATACTGCAACATGGAAGAGAAGGACATCTGTGGTTATGGTAAGATTTTATACGCATATCCTTTCTTAAAGGAACATTACTGCCATTTGCATTGAGCTCCAAATATAGTTTCTTTCTGTGTTCAGTATGTGCAGTTTTATTCCTCCTTATTTATGCATGATAAGTATTTCCTTTCTGGTAAAAATCAGCAAACAAGATCTGAGGTAACTTAGAGATGATGCATTATGAGTAAGGGAGAAGCTCATGAGTTTTTTTGGTTGCCACAAGCTTAAGCCAAGGCCAAGTTGGATCCGAGCCCATCAGTTGAGAAAGAATGAAAATGGACAACAGATGGAACATTATGTTAAGTACATGACTTCTTTTTTTGTCATTATTGGTTTATGCATTTGTTTCATTGCTTACTAGAAAAATGTTCAAAACTACAAATTTAAAGCACACTCTAACAAGTGGTGCTGTATTATACTAGAAGTATAATTTAATATAATCAAGAAGGTGAATCAAAGAACATGTAGATGTATGCATGGTCCTAAAAATGTTTGCAAGGGGCCTATGGTTTGAAAACAGCCCAAAGGTAAACTTAATCCACCACTGTCTGGATGCATTTTCTTTGAATGTGGTTTTCAAGGCCATTTCTATGAATGTGTGCTTCAGGGTCATAGAAGTTTACTCTTTATGCTACTGTTTTCATTGTCAGACTGTATTGTTTGGCTTAGCAAATGGCTATCAGTGTTTGTACTATAAAATTTGAAATAAACGTTTTAAATTAAATCTAAATATCTGTAATCATTGTAGAAGTAAAGAAGAAAATAGTATGCTATTTATGGTAACTGGGGAGAAATAGCCAAGTAATGGGATATAGGAATGGCTGTCAGAGTGGCTGCTGGTGGGGGATTCCCAATCCATTACCCTGCTTAGGGTCCTATTTGGTTATGATCTAGCTCCGATCTGACCCATCACTGACTGTCATGCCCCCTTTGCCATATACCTGACCAGACATATGCAATGTTGGAACGTCCACAAAGGTTTCTTACTAGGAGAATCCAGAGTATAAACACATGGTCCTATACTGGTCATCTTAAAAGTCCTGTCTGTATAGTGTGTTTACTACATATTACAGATTGGAGATGTATGCCTAGCATACAAGTTATCAAGCTCTGAGGGACCTTTGGCACATCCAGAAAATGAACATCAGAACCACTAGAGCCAAAGATTTAATTTTTTTCTTGTGACATAAGTAAGACATGTTGGCAAGTCAAATGTGTCTCAGAGGATCTCCATGCTATGGAAAATCCATGTGAAGCAGAGTCCATCCCTAACCTTATTTAAGTGTTACCTTGACCAATGGATGTGAAATTGGAAATTCACCCGAGTCTGTCCCCTATCTCTCTGATAGACAGAGGCACAGAGGCAGACAGTAGTGCCCAAACTAACATACCCTCCTCCACATGACCTCTAGAAACTTCTTAACTAACATACCCCCTCTTAGTAAATGCCCATGATACATAGGTACACATTTGGGTTGGATTACATGGCTAGACTTATAAAGCCTTGGTGTTCATTAGCCTAGTATATACCTATGGAGCTTCCCTCAACTACAATGTCTTCATGTCTGGCCCTGCTCTGCTTTGCTGCCATGGATGCTTTTGGCATTGACATCATCTCTTAAGGCCTCGACTCTGATGTTATTGGGTTTTGAGGCATCTTGGTTGTGAAAGATCAGAGCCGAAAATACAGGTTAAGGAGTTTCAGATCCTTTCTTTCCCTTGGTTTCTTTCTCAACACTGGATCTGACCCAGTTAATGATGGATACAAGGGCTTCCCCCAAAATCAGAGGATCAAAAGGATTCTCGTTCTTCACATCTTGCTTCATTGTCTGCATTCAAGGTTGCTGAGAGGTTGTTGTCTCACCTGGAGATGGAATCGTCAGCACCAGTACCAGATCCATCCAGATTCCCACATACCTCTAGCGTCTCTGCTTCTCTTAAGAGGTCCCTGGGACAGCCTGCACTGAATGGCTTTGATGAGCCCCAGACTCAAGGGCTTCCCCTTAGCTACTGTGTCCCACCCCCCCATGTCCTCTCCACAGGCGACACATAAAAAGCCTGTATAGGAGAAAACACCTGGACTCTCCAGAAGAGTCCCTTACCGAGGATTCTGACCTTGATGGAGGGGTGGTGTCCCCAAAATCTCCCCATGAGAATGCCTTCTTTGACAACCTAATGGAATTAATGTAGCAGCATGGGGGTGGTCCACTGAAGCCTAATTCATGGTGTAAGTCTTTCACGAGGTCATTGATGTCAGTCCATCCACGTCTTGGGTGGTACATCTTCAAGAAGTCCTCATCAATCTGTTGTCCTGGAGGGCTTGTAGAGAACCTGACACAGTGGAGATGATACTGCGCAAGCTGGATAATGTCTTAGCTCCCTTTAAAGATAGGCCCCATTTTTGTAAAGGTCTAGCTGTTGACCCCATTGTTGTCACTGCAGCCACAAAAATGGACATCTAGGAGGAGAGGGCCTTGGACTATCCCCCTAGCAGGGAGTCCCATGCTTTGGACCATTTGGGTGATGGGCTTGTATAACTTTATGGAGTGCTTTAAGACATCCTTCCTTAATTTTCCTCTTGATGGATCCACCTTATTTGTACTTAAAGTTAAGGAAACTTTGATTGGGAGAGAGCAGGGTCTGCTGTGGAGGTTCATTTTTCCCCCAGAGGACATTCTCCAGAATATAGAAATTAGAAATATTCTTCCATAAATCACATAAATTTTCCTGGGATGCTTCTGGTGAGGGTGCCCCCCCATGGCAGAGGGTGGAACTTTAATGGAGTGATCCACAAAATCAGGGCTTCTGAGGTCCTTTCTGTAGTAAGCCTTTTCAGCTTTACTGAATGTTGACCCAACTGCTACTCTGTGGATGCAGTCTGGAGTTATCTTTTTCTTCACTCAAAAGCTTGGGAGGCCATCACTTCAGACGCATGGGTGTTAAGATTGATTTTCAGAAGTTACTCCATTCAATTTGTTACCATACCAAGTAAAAAGTGAAAATCCCATCCCAATGTTCCACCCCATCATGGAGGGCAGTAGCAGTGAAAATCAAAAAACTGCTACAGATATGAGTAATCCAGGAGGTTCCACCAGACGAACCGGGGTGTACTCAAGATTCTTTTTAGTGTGAAAGAAAAACAAGGACCTCAGACCCATCTTGAAACCTAAGCAAGCTGAACCTTTACATCAAACAGACCAAATTCCAGATTGTCACTTTACATTCCATACTGTCTTTTCTCAGGAAGGCTGACTATCTGGGTTCAGTGGATCTCAAGCATACCTGCTATCACATCAAGACAGAAAGACATTTCAGTGGGGTCACTGCACTTCAGGCTGAGAGCCAGTCATTATTAGTTTCAGACCCTGCCCTTTGGCCTTACCACAGCTCCCCAGGTTTTCACCAAATGCATGGCAGTGGTATTAGCCTGGCTCAAGCCACACAATTGTCAGGTCTTTCCATATCAGGATGACTGGCTCCTCACAGTGACCTTAAGGTTGCTCCATTAACCTTGCTCCATTGGTGCCAGTCTCTAGGAATTACTGCCAGTTTGGAGAAGTCAAGTCTGGAAAATGTTTAAAAACTAGAATTTATTGGCTGTCTCCTAGACACCACCAGTCAGATTGCAAACGTCTTGCTTCCCAATTAAACTCAGCAAGGTACAAGCCTCTCAGGTTTTAACTCTCCATAGGCTACTCATGTCTCTTCTTCTGTGCCTGTTAGGCATACTGACCACAGCCATTCCATTAGTTCCTTTGGCTAGGTTTTACATGAGAGTTCTGCAGTGGACATTATCTGTTCAATGTCTATTAGCAAAACATCCCACAGATCTTCCCATTCGTCTGACAGAAATTTGTAGACAACTGGTGTCTGACATCCGATCATGTGGTTTTAGATCATCTCTTTATTCTTCCTCAGCCCACTGCCATGGTGACTACAGATGTTTCACTCCTGGGTTTGGGGTGCATTTTGAAGGGAAGACAGTCCAAGGTACCCGGTACCCTTCAGAGGCTCATCTTCATATTATTGTGTTGGTGATGAGAGTACTCCTCCTTGCACTGCAGGTCTTTCAGGACTTCTCCCCAATAGTGTGATAGCCATCCAGACAATATGTCTGTAGACTGATATATAAACAAGCAAAGAGGAAACCCTATCTTACCCCCTGTGTCGAGTGGCTATAGGGGTTTGGCAGTGGGCAATGTCCTTGCAACATTTTCTGAACACATATTTTGGGGAGGTCCAATATTCTCATGTATAGTCTCAGTAGGAGCATCTTGATGCCTCATGAGTGGTACCTTAATGCTTCTGTGGCTGCTCAGATCTTCAGCCACTGTGGTCAGCCTTCCTGCGATCTCTTTGCCACTCCTTTCAACATCAAATGCAGCAGCTTCTTTGCCCTGGTTCTTTCACAGGGATAGTTGTTGAGGGATGCTCTTCTGTGTACTTGGGCTTAACCTCCTTGAAGTTACAAGACATAAAAATGAGTTCGGTAAATCTCTCTTTAGCTGCTACATTTCCAAACTCTGGAACTCCCTTCCTACCCAAATAACATCAAATAACTCCAAAATACAATTCAAAAAACTACTAAAAACCCACCTTACAAACAACTGGCTATGCTCTTGTCTTATCCCTGGGTAAAGGCTGAAATACTAGAAATATGTACAGTCATTGGCAATGTTAAGTCTAGCTTCTAACATGTGCTGTTATAAGCATAAAATATCTTACTCATGGATAATCTAAACTCTAGTTTCTCACATTAAACTGCCTGCTTTAATAAGTTAAAAAAAATTATAAAACTACATACAAACCTGCTATTTACTGTTATATCCTAGCTGTATAAGGCTACAATTAATGCATGTGTTGAGTGTGTACAGAATGTATTATACTGCAAGATGAGTTTGTTATCTGACAGGTATCTAACTATGAGCCTGCTAACAGGCCATATTTACCTATGATTGAAACCTGTTTTTGTATGTGTATTCCACCATTTGTATTAATTTGATCATATATGTTTATGTATCTGTGATGTAACTGAAGCTTTTCTCGCCGGGCCTCTGCTGAAAATGGACATGTGTCCAGTCAGACTTTCCCAGTCAACAAATGTAAAATAAATAAAATAAAATAAATAAATATTCCCTTCATTTCCCCTGATCACAAAATTCATACATAAATCTGCAGATTTCAGAGTGATGGTTATTCACATCCTCTTCTTTTGGTCTCGACAGGTATAATTCCTTTTCTCTGACCTCATCTAAAATACCTGTCTTGGGTGTAGACATGATTCTGGATCTGATTTTTCATCCCTCAAGTCAACCTCATCCGAATTTAAGGTCTCTCAAGCTAACCACATGGTTCCTTCAATTCCAATGATGGACAGAGATCCCAGGCTTTCTAAAAGATTTGTGCATATCCCTTCTTCTTCTTCTCAGTAACCATCAACTAGAAAAGGTATTCTAGTAGATGGAAAAGGTTTTCCTTATGGGCTTCTGTTAAAGGCCTAGATGCTTTTTCACTGCATCAACATGCTGTCCTGGTTTTCTTAGCTGGCCTTTTTTTATTCTCTATCTAGTTACTCCACCATCGAAATCCATTTGAAAACTTTCATATGGGTCACGTTCAGACTCAGACTCCTTTGGTATCTTTGAAATTATCAAAAGCCTGTTTGAAAGGTACCTTCCTACTTCGACCCCAGATCAGAGATCCTGTTCGAAGACTCGCTTGAATGTTCCTGTGTGAGTTCATGGAACCATTCCAATCTTCCTTTGTCAATGCCCCCTTTTATGGGTCCTACCTGTTTGGTCCCAAGGTTAAGGAAACTCTGTCCAGGTGTGAAATTGATAGAAAGACTTTGTCTGCTGTGGGCATGCATTTTTCCACTCTTCAATGGTCCTACTCCAGGAACAGAGGAGTAGCAAAATGTGGTTCAAAAAATCTTGGGACTCCCCTCGCGGCAAAGGGGAAGTTTCAGTGGAAGATGCCATCCAAAAGGCAGGAGTGATCCACAGAATCAGGGTTACAAAGCTTTGTTTTCTGGTCAACCTTATCAGTGCTCCTGAACGGAGGCCCGATTACTTACCTCTGGAAGCAGTCAGGGGAAGGTTTTCTTTGCAGCCAAATGCCTGGCGATGCCTTACCACCGATGCCTGGGTGCTACAGATAATTACCAGAGGCTACCGAATCCCATTCAACCTTTATCTAAGAACCACTGCAAAACTCCCCGATGTTCCACCCAGTCAGAGAGTTCAAGCAGCAATAGATGTACAAAAGCTGCTAGAAAAAAAGAGACATCCAAAAAGTCCCACCAGATCAAACAGGATCCAGGTTTTACTCAAGATTCTTTTTAGTGCCAAAGAAAACAGAGGACTGGAGACCAGTTCTGGATGGTGTTCTAAATAAATTTGTCTGACAAACAAAATTCTGGATTGTCACGGTTCAGTCTATTCTTCCCTTCTTGAAGAAAGGCAATTGGATATGCTCTATTGACTTTCAAGTAGTGTATTACCATATAAAAGTGGACAAATGCTCAAGAAATTTTCTCCACTTCTGAATAGGGGCTAATCTTTTCCAGTTCAGAGTGCTGTCCTTTGGTCTCACCACAGCCCTTAGGATGTTCACCAAATGCATGGCGGTGGTCACACCACATTTGAGGCTGCATGGATTCAGAGTGTTTTCTTAACTAGACGACGGGCTCCTCACTGCTTTCACAAGGCATCGACTAGAACAGACCAAGGACTTCATACTGCACTTGTCCCACCAGATGGGCATAACAGTCATACTGCCAAATCACAGTTAACTCAAAACCTTGACATGGAATTTATTGGAGCTTGTCTCAACACTTCTACTTGCATTGCATCGCTTCACCTTCATAGGTGGCAAAAAATACAGATGCAAGCCCAGCCACTTCTGTGCTCAATGTACCTGCTCAATTAATTCTGCAAGTTCTGGGCTCCATGGCAGCGGCTATTACTTTGGTTCCACTAGCAAGATTCCATATGAGACTTCTCTTTTAGGGTCTTGAAAAGTTACCAGCTTGGACAAGCTTTTCTAATCCAAAAGAAAAATACAACCCCAATCAGACCAATCTGAATAAACCATTTGTAGATAGAGGTTTGGACAGACTGGATTCTTTCATTCCCTCTAAGACTGATAACATCTCACTCATTGATTCAGAGGAAGCTTCATGGGACATTCTCACTAGTCATTCTAGTGAGACCAGTGAGACCAATGATGTGGCTTTCCCTTCTTCCCCTAATAAGAGAATTTTTTTTCATCAGTAACAGAGGGGAACAGTTTGCCCCCGAACCAGGAGGCTTTCACAGTGGTAACAAAGAAAAAAGGGAAGAACAAAGGATGTTAGAAAAAAAATGTCATGTATTTAATTTAAGAAATACAGCTTTTTCTAATGATCGATTAAAATTTTTATCCAAAGGTTTTTCTTTCCTACCAGCAAATAGAGCTCCCCTTGTGGACACTATGTTGGATTTTAAGTTCTTTATGAAAAAATTAAACTTGAATACATTTTACATGATGTTCATGTAAAGGAGCACATATTTGGAAGAAGTAGTACTTATAATCCAGGGTTAACACACACTTTAAATGTTTTTTCCCTTGTTGAGACAGAATTATATGCAATGCTGAATAATTATAACAAATGGTCTAAACATCAGTATTGTAACTTGAACAAGGGTGAAATCATTGCATTGAAACAGCTAGTGAGTTATAACAACATGAGATATATGAAGGCGGATACGGGACAGGGCATAATTGTTATGAACACTGAGGCCATGCAGCACTGATTAGGTGACACTACAAGTTACACAAAGTGCCTAAAGATTTTGTTAGACTTAATTACAAAAAAGTAGACCTTAGTTTGTTAGATCTATTACACCAAGGCTACAGTGATCTTAACACATTTGAATTTTGTATGGGAGATGAGCCTCAACTTGGATACCTATTTGGTATCCCTACAATTCACAAGAACTTTGTCCATCCGCCATTTAGACCCATTGTGTCAGCCCCTCACAGCAAAACAGGGAACATATCAGCTTATTTAGACCAGGTTCTGAACCCTATAGTTCAGAAGAGTAAATATTATTTAAAAGACTCGTGGATTTTTTTTGAATGAGTTAAAGAATTACATTTTTACAGGTGACAAAAGTTTCATGATTACTATGGATATTACTTCTTTTTATACATCCATCAATCAGGAAGATGGAATTGAATTTGTCAGATTATATCTCAGCAAATATTGTAGACATTACGAGATAGATATTCCCATTATTTGTCAGTTAATAGATGTAGTACTTTATTTCTTCACCTTTGAAAAACATATTTTTCAGCAAATGAGTGGCGTGGCGATGGGGACACAAGTTGCTCCCACTTTCGCCAACCTGGTCCTCTGCTGGTGGGAGGAAGAGTATTTAGCTAGGATTTCACAATTTAAACACGTTAAACTGTTCAAAAGATATATTGATGACTTGTTCTTCATTTGGGCGAGGGATTTGGACAATTTGAAATAGTTTTTGATGGAAATTAACAACAGTATCCCATGGCTTAACTTCACGGTAGGGGAGGTAGGAAATGTACATTTCTTGGACATTAAAGTGGGGATTAACATCACAGAAAAAAGTTTTTCAAGTAACATCTATAGGAAAAACACCTTTACCAACAATTATTTGCATTTTAATAGTTATCATCCCATGTATATGAAATTGAATGTATTTAGGGGACAGGTCATCAGACTCAGTAGGTTAGTCAGTGATGATAACTTGTTCCTCAAAGAGACAAATAAAATTATTAGGCTATTTCAGGAAAGAGGATACCCCATTTCCGAACTATAGAGTATAGCCAATGAAGTTAACCAGCACAGATACAACATTTTTTTCCAATAATCAAATTTGGGTTTGATTGTAAAAAAGCTGAAGTGGATCATAATTTTGATTGTCCCTTTCCAGTCCCCATCAGTGTACAAAGTAATGAGATAAAGCGTATCATTAACAACAACTGGGAGATAGTACTTGGAAATCAGGAACTATCTAGAATTATTGGATATAAACCCAAGTTTATACATAGAAAGACCAAAAACTTTAAACAGTTCTTAGAGAACTTGCCAAATGATTATAAGAAAAGCAATTTTGAGACAAAATTAGGAACTTTTCCATGCGATAATTGCTCTTTTTGTAGATTGATTTTACCTATGAGTACTTTATTTTTTGAACATAATAAGTTCTTATACACAGCAAAGGACAGATATTCTTGCAACACAGAAGGATTGGTATACATTGCTATCTGCTCTACATGCAAGTTCTTCTGTGTTGGAAAAATTATTTGGAAACTACCCAACAGGATTAGGGAACATGTAGCAGCCATTAAGAAAAAAGATCTGAACAATGCCCTAGCAAGGCACTCTCTTAATTGTTAAGATTTAAAAAAATTTCAGTTCATGGTAGTGGAGAAAGTAAATACAGATAGATTTATAAACACATTTAATGCTTATCTTGAGGTTTTAGAACTGAAATGGCAGATTATCTTAAAAGCTGATATTGCACCAGGCATTAACGAAAATATCTCTACTAAATGCCTTTTAAAGTTTAAAAATAGTTAACTGCTATTGATATATTATTATTATTATTTTTTTCTAATAATTCATGATTTTTTTTCTGATAAGTTATGTTTTTTATTAATGCAACAAGAATTTCTTGTTCTATATGTACTGTACTTTTAAACGTGCAAGTATGTAAGGTTAGTATTCCTTAATTGATGGATTGAGAATGGCTAATTGGTAATGGTTAATTAATGAAGGTATTTATAGGTACAAGCTGTAAGATTGTATTGTTTCCGAGGAAGTTCTGTATTAAATGAACGAAAGCGCTTAAGACTGTGTCTCTGGGTCAAATTTGTTTTTTAAAATTCTCAAGAAAGTTTCTCCACTTCCGAATAGGGGCTAATCTTTTCCAGTTCAGAGCGCTGCCCTTTGGTCTCATCACAGCCCCCAGGATGTTCACCAAATGCATGGCGGTGGTCACAGTACATTTGAGGCTGCACGGATTCAGAGTGTCTCCTTACCTAGACGATTGGCTCCTTACTGCTTCCACAAGGCATCAACTAGAACAGACCAAGGACTTCATACTGCACTTGTCCCACCAGTTGGGCATAACAGTTAATACTGCCAAATCCCAGTTAACTCCCAGCCAAGACATGGAATTTATTGGAGCTTGTCTCAACACTTCTACTTGCATTGCTTCGCTTCCCCTTCACATGTGGCAAAAAATACAGATGCAAGTTCAGCCACTTCTGTGCTCAAACAAAGTACCTGCTCAATTAATTCTGCAAGTTCTGGACTCCATGGCAGCGGCTATTACTTTGGTTCCACTAGCAAGAGTCCATATGAGACTTCTCCAGTGGCTATTAGCAAACCAGTGGTCAATTCTGACTTATCCCATGGACCACTTAATTTTAATTTCCAGCTGATGCAAAAAAAAACAATCTCACTTGGTAGATACATTTGAGAGAGATTCTCCAAGGTTGTCCCTTTGTCTTCCCCCCAGCCCAAGACCATAGTGACCACAGACGCTTCCCAGTTGGGGTGGGAGGCGTTATCTAGGAAAAACAGTCCTAGGCACTTGGTCCCCCTCCAAGGCCAACCTGCATATCAATGTACTGGAGTTAAGGGCAGTGCTTCTGGCATTGTAGGCATTTCATTCTACCTTACCTCCAGGGATGATAGCTATTCAATCAAACAACATGTCAGTAGTCTGGTACCTCAACAGGATGGAACCAAGTCCTACCCACTGTATCAAGAAGGTCTTTGAGTGTGGCAATGGACAATATCTTCCAATCACTTTCTGATAGCAATGCACACCTCAGGACTTCCAGAGTAATTGTGGACAAGCTGAGCAGATGCATCCTCATGCCTCACGAGTGGTCTGTGAACTCCATCGTAGCGAAGGAGATTTTTCTTTGTTGGGACCAGCCTTGCTGCAACTTGTTTGCCTCACCCCTCAACAAGTGCAGAAGCTTCTTTGCCTTAACTCCCCCTCAGGGGAAGTCACTAGAGACGGTCTTCTACACAATTGATCTCTGGGTCGGCTCTATTCCTTCCCCCCGTTCCTCTGATCCCACTTTTTCTCAAGAAAGCATCTCAGTTGAGAAGCAAGGTGATTCTTATTGCTCCTTATTGGCCTCGACAGTTGTGGTTTCCCTTCCTGTGGCCTCACCTGCTTTGCCGACCATGAATTCTGAACCCAGTTCCGAATCTAGTGTCCCATCCTCAGGGACTAGTGCATCCCAACCTTCAGACTCTCAAGCTGACAGCTTGGTTCCTGCACTTCCATTAGTTGCCAGGCATAATGCTGTATCTTCTCCCGTACAGCATATTTTGCTGGCATCTCATAAACAGTCCACTCCACTAGAACTCCCTACCTAAGCAAATGCAAGAGATTTTTTATCTGGGCCTATAATAATGGATTAGACCCTTTTTCAGCCCCAGTAGAAAAAGTTTTGGAATTTCTGACTACCACTTTTAATAAAGGAGCCCCTGCTTATACAGTCAAAGTTATTCTACGAGCGATTTCGACCTCTGATATTGGTTTTGCTGATCAACCCTTTGATTTCCCACAGGCTTTGCAAAGTTTTCCTAAAAGGTACTATACACTTAAAACAGTGGTGCAGAGGTGTCTTTGTTGCCTCCCAGCAAGAGGTTCTCTGGTTCCATTCTCGGCTGGAGTGCCTTCTGTGTGAAGTCTGCATGTCCTCCCTGTATTCGTGTGGGTTTCCTCCGGGTGCTCTGGCTTCCTCCCAAGTCACAAAGACATGCGTCTGGAGCATTTCTACCCAGGCCTCCGCTGAAAATTGGCTTTATTCCAAGTTGGACTTTCCCCATAAACAAATGTTAAATAAATAAATAAATAAATAAAATAACCCCCTTTAAGGATCCTTTCCCGCCTTGGGATTTGACTTTAGTACTACAGTCACTTACAGCACCGCCTTTTGAACCAGCGACTACCTGTGATTTAAAGTTTCTCTCTTGGAAGACATTATTTCTTGTAGTTGTCACTTCTGCAAGACAAGTCTCTGAAATACAATCCCTATGCTCTAAAGTTCCTTACTTAATATTCCATAAGGACAGAGTCTCACTCAGAACAAATCCAACCTTTTTGCCTAAAGTAATTTCAGATTCTAATATCAATCAATCCAAAGACATCGGTATTTTTCCCAAATTTTTCTAACAAAGGAGAGTACTGCTTTCACCTTCTGGATATACATAGGCAGTTGCAATTCTATTTACACAGAACAAAACAATTTAGACAATCTGATCAATTGTTAATATCCTTCGCCAGTGCAACTTTAGGAAGATCAGTCTCCAAGGCAACTTTCTCCCGGTGCTTGAGAGAATGCATATCATTCATATACAAAAAGTTGAATATGACACTTCCTAATCCAGTCAAGGCACATTCTACAAGATCAGTAATGACATCTACAGTTTTTTATTCCAGAGCTTCGATGTCAGACATTTGCGCTGCTGCAACTTGGGCTAAGTCTCATACCTTTATTACGCATTTTATCTTTTGGTTCTATGGTGCTCAGGAATATCATTCCGTAAGGCCTCCCAGGATACAAGGTAGCTGGGGACTCTGTCCCATTAGTCAAGAATAGGTAAAAATTGACAACATCAGATAAAGAAGTTATGTCTTACCATAATGTTCCATCTGTGTTATCGATCTTCATCTATTCTTGTGTCCCTCCCGCCTTCCCCCTTCTTCAGATTTCTGGCGGAGCGATATCCTGTCCTAAGTTCTTATTGTTTCGTGCACCTTGGACAAGGTTTCTGATTTTCATTGCACTATTTTTTCTCTAGAGGCAAACTCGATTTGAGGTAATTTAGAGAGGCGAATTGTGGTTAAACTTGCAGCTTTAGAGATTTTTTTTGGCTGGTCAAGAATAGATGAAGATCGACAACACAGATGGAATGTTATGGTAAGACAGAACTCTTTTTTTTCTTCCTAAGGTGGCCCCAGAATCTAATCTGATTCAGTCTACCCAGACTCAGGTTTTCTCTACCAGTTTCAGTAAGGAGGAGGAGTACATACTTCACTGCCTAGAGATTCTTCTCTAACTCAGATGACTATTTGGACAGAACTAAACAGCAAAGAATCTGATCAGTTGTTTGTCTCCATTTCTAAAGCTGAATTAGGAAAAACAGTTTTGGATATGATCCTGTCCAGGTATATTACATTTATTTATTATATTATATATTCTACTAAACCTAAGGCTCATTCTACCAGAGAAGTTGCAACCAGAACAACTTTCTTTTGACACTCTCCTTTCGATGATATTTGTGGAACCATGACCTGATCCAACACTCATACCTTCCTTTGCCGCCCACTACAAACGAGACATTCAGTCCAGGTCTAGATCTGCCTTTGGCTCCACTGTGTTACAAAATGTTCTGTGTTAGTACTGCCCAGTTGACTGCCTGGCGACTCTGTCCCTCATTTTGAGATGGACAGAAAAGACAACACCAGATACAAACTTATGTACTTACTGTAATTTAGATCCATTTTGTATTCTTCTGTCCAACTCAACCAACCCTCCCACCATTCTCCTGCCAAATTGTCCTTTTATTTATGACTTGTGCGAAAGCTTATGGAGGACTTGTTGGCACCCTCTGGTCTTCTTTGTTCATATTTCCCTTTTTTGGGGGGAGGGTTTTTTCCCTTTATTAAGATTATTACATCTAGTTTAAGGGAAAGACTTGATCACAGGAGATTCAAGGTTGCAAGGCACTATGAGAGAGGAGGAAGAGCTTTGAAGCTGAATGCTTTGGCAATGTCAGCATCAGATCTGATCTGTTACAAGGAACCCGCAGGTTGAGATGGACGGAAAAAGACAACATGGATCTAGTCTTATGGTAAGTACTCAAGTTTCATTTTTTTTCCTTATTCTTCTAGTCAGTTACTGGGCATCTCTCTATTAACATACTCCTTCAGCTGGTACATTTGCATTATCACAAGAATAGGTCTTGGCAGTTTCCTAATGGCACAGTTTTGGTATATACATGATGCGCCATCTCATTTAATGCTTCTTGCTGTGGAAATTAGTCCAGCTGCTTATTTATGACCTCATAAATTCGATAGTCTGCTGTCTCCACTTTTTCTGGAATGGTAAAGAACCTCTGATTCTTTTGCCTTACTGTGTCTTCAAGTTCTATTATTTTCTTAAACATTTCCACCTGGGAAGCCTCATTTTCTGGCATTCTTTTCTTTCTTTATTTTGTAATTGTTTTATTCCCCTTTTGCTTCATGCTTTCCTGTTTACCCTAGTATCCCTGCCCATTCCCAGGTCTACCAGCCTATCTTACAACCCCTTGGGCAATGTCCATTTTAAGGCAGAGGCTGTACTGTTCACTGCTTCCACTGGGGGATTTTTTTTTTCATTTATGACCTACCGTTTCTATTTCCCCCTCTCCCATACATTCACCAGTTATGACCAAAAGCTACTCTTATCTGTCAATCACTCCTGTCCATATGGAATGCCTAGACAAATTCCCCTTTCTAGAATGTGCATCTCCATCTCTCCATGCCAGTGCCTCAGAAGTCAGAGTTGCTAATCAAACTGTGTAGGCAGTTGGGCCATAGTTAGGGCCTTATCCCTTTATGCTGTGGTGTTGGCTGCTGCCATTCTTTCCTTTTTACTAATCACAAACTTCTGAAAATCAGTCAGTTCGTCTGAGTATTTACCTTGTATTTCTTGTATTTGTCCAACCTTTTATCATTTTACTGTATACACTCTTCTAATGTCCCACTTATTTTTGAAGACTTCTGAATACATTTGGTTATTTTTTCCTTCTAGTTGCTGGTAACACTCTCTTGCACAGTGGGTATAATTTGGTCTTTGCTGAGCAGTCATGAGATTATTCTTAACCAAAAATTTTAATTCTCCTTTATTCACTGACTTTCCCATATATTTTCCAGTTGTATTCTTTTTTCCCTCAGGCATTATATACTGACTAGTCAGTAACCAAACTAATCCAAAAATAAATAATTTACATCTGTTTTTTTTTCTGGGTTTGAAGTTTTTACATCAGTTGAGCTCTGATTAATGTGTTGTTCAATCAGCTGCCATCTCAAGGCTCCCTTTGTTTTGACTGTAAGCATAGGTGAATGGTATTTTGTAGTGATTACTGTAAAACATTATAGAGTTGCTTTTACAGACATTAAAAATGAGTTGCAGTTCACAGAACCATGTTTTGTGAGTTGAGAGAGCTGCCTGCAATTGTTTTTCTGTCATTTGGTGAGCATCAGTTGCATGTAGAATGGCAGTGTTATCAGCATATTGAACCACTAAGAGTTTCCCATAATGGTGTGGCAAAGAGTTCCCATATAAGCAGGGGTCCTAGAACTGAGTGGTCTTTGGGGTTACCCTTGTCACTGCAGTACTTGGTGGAGTCTTATTTTTCCTAACTAACTAGACATTTCCTGCCTGAGAGGCGACACCTAAACCAATTAAAAGTGCAGTTTTGCATTCAGTTCATAGAGAATATAACTTGTTTGAGATGCCCATGTGCCTTAGCGTTTTCAGACTTTGAACAAATCCAAAAGCCATGCTGTGTGCGTACCTGTGGACACTCTGAGTTTCAGTGTACTGTATTAGATGCTGATGCTGTAACTGCACCAGTATTTTAGCCATTGTACTTAAAATAGTAATTGATGTGTAGTTATTACAACAAACTAATGTGCCACTCTGTAAAGGGCTATGATATGTGCCTATTTCCATAACACTGGGAATTAACCTTCACAGATACTCCAGGTAATAAGGATAAGTCAGTAATATCACTCAAGAATATACAACATGTTTTACAAATTTTAGGAGTAAGCATTCTGTGCTAGCAGGCCCTGAGCATTTAGGTTTTGTTACATGTTCTTCATGTTTCATTGTTGCAGTTCTTACTTGTGGGATTTCCTGCCATGAAAACCCTTGGCTGGCCTGACTACCAGAGAAAAAAATCCCCCCTCCTCCAAGAGCTGGTGGATGCCCCATCAGTATGTTTGGGTGTATAGGAAGCCAGCCGATATCATGATTTCACTCTCCTCTTGCCTTCAGAGCCTGAAGCCCCGAAGCAGTGTTTCAGTGCATTTGTTGGTCTGCACCAAAGACAAGTCATCTGAAGGCTAACCTGTTGGGAAACCCTTTTTACATTTTTTGACTCCTGTCAAAGAAGGTCAATAATTGTCTCTGCTGTGGTAAGCAGATTCTGCACTGAAACGTCCATTCTTTTTTGTGTCATCTGTTTTGACACAGATCACAATGTACCTAACTGCTGATGTTCTATCTTGCCTTCATTCTTACATATGGGTTTGGAGCCGATCCTCGGCTCCGACTGAGCCAATTACAAAGCTCAAAGTCTCTTAGTTGGCTCGTGTCAAGGTAGGTATCCCATAGTGCGCTAGTAAGAATCCCCAGATCTCGTTTGCCGCGTCTGCGAGTTCAGAAGTGCTTCTTGCTTGGCCGTGGCTAAGTTGCATAATCTGAAGTTGTTAATCTTCTTCCTATTCATCACTGATGGGTTCGGTTCGAACCAAGTCGGCCTTATACCAAGCTCGCGTGCACCAAAACTTCTTGAGCTAAGCTGCTGCCCACAATGCCCTTCACTCAGTTACCTCAGATCTCGTTTGCTGCGCAGTCATACAGCAGAGTTTCACCGAGCTCTCCAGCTAAGTGTTGTATTTTTCAAATTTTATAGTATTTGTGAGTTCTTTCCTGTCAAACTATTTTTTTTCTCTGATAACTTACTCAGCTCTACTCACGGGTATCTCTTTTCTCGTGCCATTGTTGGTATTTGCCCTTTTTACCCTTGTGGTATTCCCAATATCATTGTTGGTATTTCCCTCCTTTCTGTCTCTAACTTTCCTTTCTAGATAAGCGTTGTGATGTTTACTGTTGATATGTCTGAAAAGAAAGGGACAACGGGGTTTAAACATTGCTCTTCTTGCAGTGGTAAACTCCCTAATAGCGATCTGCATGAGGAATGTGTTTATTGTTTGGGGGTTCACACTTATTGGCGAAACCTCCCTGTGACATTTGTGCCAGTTTCAGTCAGCGGACACTGAATGAACGACGTAATAAGCTAATTCTCAAAGGCCTGCTTCCTTCTACCTTCTCTGAGGCTATTTCTGCATTGGAGGTCTCATCCCCTCCATCTGTGGACAACAAAATGTCCTTGTTCTGATCCCTCTTCACTGGCCGGTGATAGGAGCAAGCCTCATAAGCATAAGGCCCATAAGACTTCATCTGAGCATAGAATCGCCTCCTCAGTTCCGACCACCTCGGCTCCGAGTTTGGCTCCAGTGGTTCATACGGGAGTTGCCATGATCGCCTTGTCAACTTCGGCCCAGGCACCGACTACGGCTCCCACTGTGATTTTGGCTCCGCACAGTTTGCCTACCTCTACTTCGGCACCTACATCTCCCATCTCCGCTCCGTCGGTTCCAACAGCCTCTTTGGATCCGCTATTGACCTCCACCCCAGCTGTGACTTTGGCTCCGAGCCTGTTCTCTGCTCTGATTATTCCCCTTTTACTGGTTTCTAAACTGGAATCCTTGGTGCCGATTCAAACTACACGGACCCAGTACTCCCCGTCTAAGGATCTGTTTGCCGGACAAGCTTTTAGACCCTTTTTGGACTGGCCTGCCTCCCCCTCAGGGGCATCGGTAAGGTCCACCAGGAGCCTATCTTAGTTGGATGTGGTGCGCCTCTTTGATCAGCAGCTGACTGCCAGGGGAATTACAAACTTTCCTAGCACCCATCCCACTATGGGTTTTGGGTCCATTGCACCAGCGACCCGCATGTATTCTCCTACCTTGGACCCCTCCATTCCGAGGCTCATATTTCTGATGTCTGCAAGAGGACCCCTTTCCTTGGTGCCGACAATGGCCATGTCTGAGGCTCCAAGGCCTCTTTGGGTGTCGGTTCAGTCGGAACCCACCCTTCCTCAATCTTATGCTTGGGGGGGGGTAGAACCCTCGGTTCTGGCCACGGCTCTGGTTGTGTCACCGGTTTCGTCTTCGGGACCGAGGGTGACTCCCGCCCCTGTTTTGCTTGAGGCTCCATCTCCGGGAGCGGACCATGTGGAGCGGGGTGTGACTCAGTCCGAAATTGTCGTCTTAGGTTCCGGGCTCCCATTCCTCTTCAGGCGGGCCTGCTTTCCAACTGATGGAGAAGGTGCTTGCTTTGAGCAATCCTCCTACATCAGACCTACCACCCATTTCCCCCTGAGCTGCAGCTATCAAAGGCCATCCCCCCAGGACACCGATAGCACCAGACTCAGGAAACCCCTGTATGGGGTATTTCCCCTTCTGAGTCTTCTTTGGATACTCCCACCAAAGAACCCCCTCGGAAACGGACATGTAAGAGGAAACACATGGACTCCCCAGAGGAGTCCCTCACTAAACATATGGATTATCATGATGGGGAAGGGTCCCCACGGTCACCCCCTGACGATGTCTCATTTGGAGACATCCTGGAAATTTTGAGGCAGAGGGGTGACTGGAAGCCCTCCAAACCTTCCTCGGAGGAATCTGTATTCCTGCAGGCCTTCTGCTCTCAGCCCTCTACTTCTTGGGTGACCCCCCCCCCTGCCAAAGAGTTGGTCAAGCTCATCGTGCAGTGGGCATGGAAGAATCCTGATACCGTTGAGGCCATTCCCCGGAGATCAGATAAGATGCTCTCCCCTCCAGAGGATCAGTCTCATTGGTCTAGAGGTTTGTCAGTAGACACTATGGTGGTGGCGGCGGCCACGAAAAAGGACCTTGCGGAGGAAAGTCCTGCTGTCCACCTGCCCAACAGCGAGTCCCGGGTGGTGGACAGGTTAGGGAAGCGAGTTTTTGCTTCAGTGACCTTTGCTGTCAGGTCTCTGAACGTTTTGGCACATTTTATGAGGCTCCAGAGAGATCTCATCACCAAGCTCTCTGGAACCCTCACGGGTCAAGTTTCAGACAGGGCACGTGATAAAGTTGCTTCCCAACTTGTCACCCTAGAGTCAATTTCCAACTCGTCCATGAGGTTGCTGTCCCATGCAACCGAAGGGGCAGGTAGAGATGTGGGTGCAGGCGTAGTTGTGAGACGCCACGCTTGGATTCGCATTTGTGACCTCGCGGACTCTTCGTCTTCCTTTTTAAACGCCCCTATCGAACCATCAGCTCTATTTTGTTCTAAGGTCAAGGACACATTAGCCAGGTGCGAACAGGACTGGAAGACCATGTCTGCCGTGGGTGTATGTTTTTCCAAACCTCAGCTCTCCTTTTCCAGGAACCAGAGGAGTGGAAAGATGTGGCACAAAAAGTCTCAAGGTCCTTTCTGTGAGGCATGTGGTGAGGACCCCCCCAGGGGCAGAGGGAGTTCCAATAATGGAAGATGCCCCTTTCAGGGCAGAGGGGGTCCCCAAAATCAGGACTCCAGGGATTCTTTTTCGGGACGACCATATCCGCGCTCCTGAAGTGCTGCCCGATTGCTTTCCTCTGGAAGCAGTCGGGGCTTGTTTCTCTCTGCACCAAGCTGCCTGGCACTCTATTACAAATGATCAGTGGGTGTGGAGAATAATTTCCAGAGGTTATCACATCCCCTAATCTCTTACCCAAGACCCCCGAAATCCTTTCCCCGATGTTCCACCCAGTCAAAGGGAGGAGGCAGCTTCAGAAATAAGAAAGCTATGTCAAAAACGAGTCATCCAACAGGTCCCCCCAGACTAGTGCAGATCCCATTTTCACTCAAGATTCTTTTTTAGTGCCAAAAAAGACCAGGGGCTGGAGGCCCATTTGGGATCTCAGCCAGCTAAACAAATCAGAGGTCCAGACCAAGTGTGGTGGAAGATGTGTTTGCAGAGGCTTCTCTTAATCCGATCTTTGCCTCTCCTGCTCCTGTTAACAGATATTCTGCATGGTCAAGATTCAATCCATCCTCCCATTTCTTCTGGAGGGTGTGTGGATGTGCTCAATAGATCTCCGGGATGCGTATTACCACATCAAAATGGACAAACGCTCCAGGAGTCACCTTCGCTTCTGGCTGGGAGCCAATCATTACCAATTCAGAGCCCTGCCATTCGGTCTCTCGACAGCCCCCAGAGTGTTCATGAAATGCCTAGCAGTGGTGACAGCTCATCCGAGACTTCAGGGATTCCAGGTGTTTCCGTATTTAGATGATTGGCTCCTCTCCACTCCCACCAAGTGCCTCCTGACCAGGACCCTCTGCTACACTATAGCACTAGCGGAGTTGCTGGGCATCACCATTCACTGGGAAAAATCCAATCTTCAGCCCACACAACAACTGGAATTTATAGGGGCAGTATTCAACACTCAAACAAGTCTGGTCTCTCTTCCCCCTCACAGGCTTCAGAGATTAAGGGCACAAGTACAAGTGATACTATGTCAAAGGAAGATGTCTGCAAGGGAAGTTGTTCAGGCTCTGGGGTCTATGGCTGCGGCCATCCCAATTGTTCCCCTAGCCAGATTACATATGAGACTACTACAATGGCTTCCTCTGTCCCAGTGGATATCCCATCTTCACCCCTTGAGCTCACAGATTCTCATCACCAACTCCTGCAAACAAGATCTCCTCTGGTGGATGAGTACAGATGAAAATCTTTGGTGTCGCCCCTTCCAGGCTCCCCAACCCAGTGTCATGGTGACCACGGATGCTTCCCTGATAGGGTGGGGGGGCCACCTCCAGGGAAAGTCAGTCCAAGGCACGCGGTCCAGCATAGAGGTCAACTTGCATATCAATGTCCTGGAGTTAAGCGTGGTGCTATTGACGTTGCAAGCATTCCATCCGCTCCTTCCATCAGGAATGATTGCTATTCAGTCAGACAACATGTCCATTGTCTGGTACATAAACAGGGAGGGACCAAATCCTATCCCCTATGTCACGTGGCCATAAGAATCTGGCATTGGGCGATAGCTTCCAACCACTTTCTGATTGGAACTCCTGTCCCGGGGAGCTCCAACATGATTGCGGACAAGCTGAGCAGATGCATCCTCCTTCCTCACGAGCGGTCTCTCAATCTGAGCGTGACACAGAAATCTTCAGCCATTGGGGCCAGCCATGCTGCGACTTTTTCGCCTCCCCCTCAAACACAAAATGCAGCAGCTACTTTGCCCTCTTTCCCCCTCACGGGGAGTCACCGAGAGACGCTTTGACTCATGATTGGCCCGCGGGTCTCCTTTATGCTTATGCTCCGATACCTCTGATCCCCTTATTTTTAAGGAAAGCTATTCAGTTGAGAAGCAAAGTGATCCTCATTGCCCCTTTCTGGCCTCATCAAGTGTGGTTTCCCTTCCTCCGACCTCACCTGTTACAGCCTCCTTGGATCCTGGACACTCGTCAGGACCTCATATCTCACCCACAAGGACTGACTTCCCCCAAATCTTTCCACTGTCAAGCTGACGGCTTGGCTTCTCCACTTCCGTTAGTTGCCAGGCAGGAAACTCTCTCCTCATCTGTCCTGGCCTCCCACAAACCATCCACCAGAAAACTTTACAGGGACAAATGGAAAAGGTTCTCTATCTGGTCACATAATCGGATGCTAAATCCATTTTCAACTCCTGTAGCTACTATTCTTCACTATCTTTCTGAGTTGTTTGACAATGGTGCATCAGCTTCCACCATTCGAGTCCATTTAGCAGCTATTTCCAACTTATATAATTGTTCAGATGGAGTCCTGCTTATTTCCACCCGACTTTGCAAGACCTTCCTCAAGGGAATTTTCCATAGCAGACCTCCTATCAGGCAGCCAGTGGAGGCATGGAATCTCTCTCGCGTTCTCCAGTCTCTCTCTGTACCCCCTTTTGAACCTGCTGCGACATGTGATCTAAAATTCCTGTCATGGAAATTCTTGTTTTTAGTGGCGGTCACTTCAGCCAGACGAATATCTGAGTTGCAAGCCTTATGCTTCAATAGCCACTATCTGATCTTCCATAAGGACAGAGTATCACCTCGTACTAATCCATCCTTTCTCCCCAAGGTGGTCACCGACTTCTCTATTAACCACATTGAACTCCCTTTATTCTTTGCAAATTATTCAAACAAGTGAGAATTCTGGCTGCATTCGTGGACGTTCATAGACAACTACATTTCTACCTGGACAGAACTAGGTCCTTTTGCAAGTCGGACCAACTTTTCATTTCCTTTTCTGGTCCTAGAATGGGGTGTGCAGTATCCAAAGTTACTTTGTCAAAATGGCTCGGGGATTGCATCACCTTCTCATATTCACTTACAAATGAAGCTAAGCCTGCTGAAATCAAAGCTCACTGAACTAGGGATATTGCAGCGTCTGTTGCCTTCCACTCCAGGGATGACATCTGTGCAGCAGCCATTTGGGCTAAACCCCATACCTTCATCAAGCATTACAAATTGGATCTGATCTCCAGGGGAAGAACGGCCTTTGGCTCAATGGTTCTCAGGAATGTTCTTTCATAAGGGCCACCCAGATTCTCCAAGTAGCTTTGGATTCTGTCCCATCAGTGATGAATAGGAAGAAGATTAACAACTTCAGATAAAGAAGTTATGTCTTACCATAACGTTCCATCTGAGTTGTTGATCTTCTTCCAGTCATCACACCCTCCCACTGGCCCCCACCAAAGGCTCCTGGTGGATCTTCTGGGTCTTTGTGGTGTTTCAGGGTTTCTGCGCAGAGATGGCTATTGACTTTCTGTTTTCTTCTCTATGTTGCATGCAAACTCGATCTGAGGTAACTGAGTGAAGGGCATTGTGGGTAGCAGCTTAGCTCGAGAGTTTTTGGTGCACGCGAGCTTGGTATAAGGCTGACTCGGTTCCGAGGGTTCAGAACTGAACCCATCAGTGATAACTGGAAGAAGATCAACAACTCAGATGGAACGCTATGGTAAGACATAACTTCTTTTTTTTCATTATTATTTTAGTTTTATTGATATTTCTTCATATAAGATAGCTTAGTTTTCTTAGTCTTAGTAATAGTTTTTCATAGGTAGTTAATAATAGTGTGTTTTGCTAATTTTACATAGTTAGTGTTGAGAACTTGTTGGCCGTTCTAGGCCCATTTTTGTTCTCTGTGTGGTATCCTTCCGTGTGCTAGTTTTTTGACATACTTCCTAGTAGCGTAGGTCCGCATTTGGGTTAGGACATAGTTTTTTTCTAGTTTTCAATAGTATAGTATATTGTGCGCAGTGTTGTTTACTATTATTCACTAGTTTTTGCCTGCTGTTTAAGAGTTACCATTTGTGGTATTTTCTGATTTAGCTTCTTTCCTGTTTCCGCAGTTAGGTCCGTTTAAGTTAGAGGACCTAGTCCTCTGTTTAATTTTCTGACTTTTTTCCTCAACAGGGCTAGGCCCGTTTAAGTTAGAGGACCTAGTCCTCTGTTGTTTCTCCTCTGTGTGTAAGTTACTTTAACGGGGCTAGGCCCGTTTAAGTTAGAGGACCTAGTCCTTGGTTGTATTTTTGCATGTAGCTTCTTAAAGGGCGAAGCCCGCTTAAGTTAGAGGACCTTGTCCTCTCTTCTGTTTCATAGAACTTCCTTTTGTAGACATGTCTAAGGAATCCAAAGATCATAAACCTTAGGTTTTAAAAAGTGCCTTAAGTGCTCCCAAAAAAATGTTGATTACTGATGGGCACAGTAATTGTGTTTACTGCCTCGGAGCCATTCACCTACAGGAAACTTGTTCTTTCTGTCAATCCTTCAGCTCCAGAGTTCTACAAGAAAGAAAGAACAAATTAATACTGAAAGGTCTCCTTAAGCCTTCCTTCGAGGAGGACTTAGCTAGCTCTTCTTCATCCTCCAAGTCTCACTCATCAAAGAAAGAGAAGGTCAAGTCAGCCAAGAGATATTCTCCTGCTCTGACTATTTTGTCTGAACCTCCTCAGAAAACTTTAAAATTGGATAAGCCTTCTACCTCTTCAGTTCCACTGTCTCGGAGCCGGTCGAGGTTATCGATGTTGACACTGCAGTGTCGGCCCCAAGTCTTTCAGAGCCGACTACTGAGTATTTGCATTGGAGCCGGTCCAGAGAACTATTGCCAGTCTCCCCAACTTTACAATCTCCCATTTTACAGAGAGCTAGGTTGCCTAGCCTGTCATCCAGATCCTCCAAGAGCCTTTCAGAAGAGGATGTAGAGAGAGTAGTGCTTAGACTTTTGAAGTCATCTGCTTTACCCAAATTGTTTCTGTCTCCAACCCAGTCAGTTCCAGAGCTATCTAAGACCATTCCCCCTGTTGTGGTTCCTCCTCCGAGCCATGCTGGTCCTTCGGAGCCGGAGATTTCAGTGCCACTTGTTGTGGAACCCCCAGTTCCAGCTCCCCTTGTGGCTGTCTCAGAGCCGAGTTCTGCTCCAACACCTTCAGCACCATCCTTGGTGTCTAGGAGACAAAGCTCACCAGTTGACCCCGACAGGGACGCTTGGACCCGAGCCTCTTCGGTGCCGAGTCTACCTCTCGGTGCATCGGCTAGCTTGAGCTCGGACCCTACATCCATCTCAGAGCCAATCGCTTTGGAGCCGAGGGCTACCTCCATTTCCTCTTAACCGGGGCTGTCTTTGCATCCAGAGAGATCTGCATTCCAAATGATGAGGAGTGTGCTGTCCCAGTCAGCTCCGCACAAGGGTACCGATACTCTTCCCCCTCAAGCACCGACCTCTGTGTCAGCACCATCTCTCTCTCTTGACAGCAGAGACCCGCAGCCTCAGGAGCCCTCGTTGGGTGGCCCCCAGTATTCTGAGACCTCCCCAGAATACCCTTCTGAGGAGCCCCCTTGGAAGAGGACATGCAAGAGGAAGCATGTAGACTCCCCAGTTGAGTCCATCACCTCAGACACTGACCTTGAGGAGTCTGAAGTATCCCCCCAGGTCATCCTCTGATGATATCTCCTTTGTAGATATCTTAGAGATCCTGAAGCAGAAAGGTGGCTTGCCCACTGTCACCCCTTCTGATGAAGAGTCAGTGTACCTGAAGGCTTTCAGGTCTCAACCTTCAGCCTCTTGGTTGTCTCCACCTTTTGATGAACTCCTAGACCTAGTTAATCGAAAGGTGTGGGAAACTCCTGATGCCATGGAACCAGTCCCCAGAAGACCCAACAAATTTCTCTTGGCCCCTAAAGAGAAAGAGTTCTTAACCAAAGGTGTGCCTGTAAATGCCGTGGTGGTGGTGGCAGCCAATAAGAAGGAACTAGCGGAGACTTCTACATCTGTCCATCTACTGAACAAGGAGTTTCGAACGATGGATAGATACGGGAAGCGTTTCTTCTCTTCAGCGGCTTTTACTCTCAGATCGCTGAACTATCTCACACATTTTACTAGGCTTCAGAGAGATCTCCTAAAGGAGCTAGGAGATACTCTCCAAGGTACATCAACTGAAGGAGTCTCTGAGAAAGGTACTGCTCAGTTGTCCACCTTAAACTCCATTGTTAACTCCTCCATGAGGCTGATCTCCTACGCAGCAGATGGAGCGAGTAAGGCAGCGGGTTCAGGAGTTTCCCTTAGGAGACACTCCTGGATGCGCTTATGTAATTTTGCGGAGCCCTTCAAATTTACTTTTACCAACGCCCCCTTTGACAGTTCCTCTTTGTTTGGACCAAAGGTAAAAGATACACTTACCAGGTGCGAACAGGAAGGGAAACTCTCTCTCCCGTGGGAGTACGTTTTACTGTCCCCTCTAGACATATCCCAAGGGTCAGAGAGGCGGGAAAATGTGGTTCAAGAAGTCCCAGAGATTTTTCCCAGATGCACAGGGTGATTCCTCCTTCAGAGGCAGGGGAGGAGGCGCTAATGGTAGACATTTCCCTAGAGGCAGGGGGGGGGTCCACAAAACCAGGGTGGCTGCGATTCTTTTCACGGCCAGCCCTATCAGCGCTCCTGATGTGGGGCCTGGCTGCACTCCTCTGGAGCCAGTCGGGGGTCACTTATCTTTGTATCCAGAAGCCTGGCTCAGCATCACCCAAGACAAGTGGGCATAACGAATAATCACCAGAGGATACTCCATACCCTTCTTTCTTCCACCCCACACCCCCAGGAGGATCCCAGATGTTCCACCGAGTCACAGGGATCAAGCAACTATAGAAGTTCAAAAGTTGCTTTCAAAGAGAGTCATCCAAACCGTCCCCACAGACCAGATAGGATTCAAAACTTACTCCAGATTCTTTTTAGTGCCAAAACGAGCAGGGGACTGGATGCCCATTTTGGACATCAGCAAACTAAACGAATCCGTAAAGAAGGCCAAGTTCCGAATGGTAACCCTGCAGTCTGTACTCCCCCTATTAAGGAAAGACAATTGGATGTGCTCCATAGGCCTCCAAGATGCATACTACCACATAAAAATGGACAGAGCATCGAGGAGTCATCTACGCTTCCGGCTGGGTGCCAGTCATTACCAATTTCATGCTCTGCCCTTTGGTCTCACCACAGCCCCCAGGGTGTTCACCAAATGCATGGCGGTAGTGACAGCTCACTTCAGACATTGTGGATTCCAAGTGTTTCCATACCTGGACGACTGGCTCC
Organism: Protopterus annectens; assembly: GCF_019279795.1. Lineage (NCBI taxonomy): Eukaryota > Metazoa > Chordata > Ceratodontiformes > Protopteridae > Protopterus > Protopterus annectens. Next base: position 1,126,828,528 of record NC_056737.1, read on the forward strand.
TGACCACCACCACCAGGCACCTACTCCTACAAGCCAGGGATTCGACCATCCAGCCCTGTACCCAGCTAGAAATTACGATAAACTGGGAAAAGTCTGCCTTGTCGCCCTCTCAATTTGTGACTTTTATAGGCACAGAAATAGACACAGGCGCCATGATGGCTTGTCTCCCTGCAGACAGAATTCAAAATCTCAAACAACAGATATACAGCTTACTTCCACTACAAAAAGTCAAGGCAAAGATAGTGTTGAAACTCTTAGGGACCATGGCTTCTACCGTAAATCTAGATCCACTAGCCAGATTGCATATGCAAATTCTTCAATGGCTACTTTTTTCCCAGTGGTCTCTTCAACAACTTTCTCTATCTCATCATATTCTCATAACGGAGTCGTGCAAAAAGGACCTTCGTTGGTGGATTCAGCCCGATCAGCTGATGACTGTAACACCCTTCTTCCCTCGCCAACCCATTGCTACTGTGACCACGGATGCCTCCCAGATAGGGTGGGAGGAGGGCATTATCTAGGCAAGACTGTCCAAGGCACATGGCAAGATCAAGAGGCTCACTTGCATATCAATGTCCTAGAGATGTGAGCAGTGCTTCTAGCATTGCAAGCACTTCACGACTTTCTTCCTTTAGAGACGATAGCAATCCAATCGGACAATATGTACATATCCATGTAATATATCTAAACAAGCAAGGAGGAACCAGATCTTACCCCCTTTGTCGAGAGGCTCTTCATGTTTGGCAGTGGGCGATATCTTACCAGCACTTTCAAGTAGCAACGCATATCCCGGGGACAACCAATGTGATAGCCGACAAGCTCAGCAGGGCAATCTTGATGCCTCATGAGTGGTCTCTGAATCAGAAAGTAGTGGAACAGATTTTCCGCAAATGGGGACAGCCTTGCTTGCAATCTTTTTGCCAGCCCAATCAATGACAAATGCAGCAGCTACTTCTCCCTTATCCCCTCTCTGGGGGAGTCACCGAGAGACGGACTTGTTCAAGATTGGCCTCCGGGACTTCTTTATGCATTTCCCCCATTTCCGCTCATATCGAAAGTGATCCAGAAAGCAAAGTTCTTGGGATGCAAAATGATTCTGATCACTCCTTACTGGCCTCATCAGATTTGGTTCCCCTTTCTCAGGCCTCATCTCCTAGATGATCCATGGACTCTGGACCCAGTTCCAGACCTCTTGACACACATGTCAGGCTCCCTTCACTCCTGCCTCCACACCCTCAACTTGACAGCATGGCTGCTCCACTTCCATCCCTAGTCAGGCTTCATGATTTTTCACCTGCAGTGACCCATATCCTTGCGTCTTCCCACAAACCTTCCACTAGGAAGTTATACGCTAGCAAATGAAGATTTTCTATCTGGGCAAAAGAGAAAAATGTAGATCCTTACACAGCATCCATCTTTTTGTTGTTAGAATTTCTAACTGAACTTTTCCATCAGGGATCAGCTGCTGCTACAATTAGAGTTCAACTGGTAGCGATATCAAATTTTCATTTGGGACAACACGAGCCTAATTTGATGGCTCACAGATTATGTAAAACCTTCCTTAAAGGCGCTACCTTGCTGAGACCTCCTTTTCAGGAACCTGTACCTCCTTGGAATCTAAATTTCATTCTGTCCAAATTTACTTCTCTGCCTTTTGAACCTGCACATTCGTGTGAATTGAAGTTTCTGTCTTGGAAGACCATTTTTCTGGTAGCTATCACATCCACTAGACGGTTATCAGAGTTGCAAGTACTGTCAATCAAACCTCCTTATTTGATTTTTCATAAAGACGGAGTTTCCCTTCGTACAAATCCTTCCTTCATCCCTAAAGTTTGCTCTCAGGCTAATTTGAGCCAAACTATCGAACTGCCTGTATTTTTTCCTAATCATTCAAACAGTGCAGAATATAAATTTCATCAACTTGATGTTCACAGACGGTTACAGTTCTACCTACATAGAACTAAGGCACTTAGAAAATCAGACCAATTGTTTGTGTCCTTTTCTGAAACTAGAATAGGTCTGCCAGTCTCTAAAGTGACTCTGTCTAATTGGATTTCCAACTGTATCTTCTTTATCTAGTCCTCCAATGGAAAGAACCTTCCATTTAAAATTAAGGCTCATTCCACAAGATCCCTGTCCACATCTGCTGCTTTTCAAGTCAGAGTTCCAATTGACAGTATTTGTGCAACAGCAACTTTGGGCTACCCCTCATACCTTTATTACTCATTACAAATTGGATTTGACCAGAGGGGTAGAGCCTCCTTTGGTTCCACAGTTCTTAGGAGTATATTCCCCATGAGCCAACCGAGAAAAAGGTGCTAGGGACGCTGTCCTGTATGTAAGAATGAAGGCGAGATAGGACTACAGAACATAAAGAAGTTATGTACTTACCATAGCGTTCCATGTTTGTAGTCCATCTCGCCCTTCATTCTTACAAACCCACCCACCTACCCCCATCCTGGGAGGATCTGGAGTCAGGATAGTATTGCCTTTGGTAGGGTGGAGACCTTTCATTGTTGTTGTTCCTTCTGGATAATCTTTTCTATCACTCTTATAGTTAGCAAACAAGATCTGCGGATTCTTACTAGCACACTATGGGATACCTACCTTGCCACGAGCCAACTAAGAGACTTTGAGCTTTGTAATCGTCCGAGTCAGAGTCGAGGATCGGCTCCAAACCCATATGTAAGAATGAAGGGCGAGATGGACTACAAACATGGAACATTATGGTGAGTACATAACTCTTTTTTCTGTGCTCCTGTGAACTTTAGGACTATTAGGTATAGGGCCGAGATCTTAGCTAGACACCTTAGTGTAGCATCAGGTTCTTAGTGTCCGATGGCATCTGACAGTTGGTCCAAGGTTGAGCTCCATAAGTGCAAAATGGATAAAGAAAAATGACCCAGGCTTAGGGCATCAGGTGACAGTCACTCTCCATCATCTAGTCCTCCAAGGCTCGTGATAGCTGAAGAAGCCGAGGCACTTTGGCAGGCCTCTTCCACAACACTGAGTTGGAGGCACAGGCCTCTGTTGAGACCTGTCTGGAGTCCGATATGCCTTTGGGTCCCTCAACGTCCACACAAATCTTAGGACTTGGTTCGTCCGTCAGGTCCAGGGCCACTCTGCAGGCCTCTGCGTCACCTCAACCAGGGATGCTCCTTTGTGTCATCAGGAATGCCAGCTGCATATTCCTCTCGAGAGATTGGCTTCAGAACTGAGGATGTACCTAAGCCCAAACTGAGAGCTGCCCAAAAAAAAAAAAACTTCCTCTGGTCCTAGACCTACCAGCTCGCACACACAGGGTTATCAGCAGGATTTGGTTAGGCTAGTTGAAGATTTAATCTCCCTGGTCAGATCCAGGCAACGCCCTATTGGATCTTCCCCAGGTACAAGGAAAAGGAACCCTACTCCAGAAGTCCTTTTTATCCTTTTGAATCAGCTGAAGATTCTGACCAGGAGGAGTCTGTTTTTGATGAAGAACCCTCCCTGACTTCCTTTGAGGAGTCAGATTCTGAGGAAAACCTTACTTCTGCCCCCCCCAGACATTTCCTTCTGGGAAACTCTTCATACCATGAGGGAGTATTTCCTGTGGGAAGCCCAGGATTACCTACAATCCAAAAAGATGATTAGGGAATTCCTTGACCTACCAGAGCACAAACCTCTTGCCATCCCTTCAGTTTTAGAGGTTGTAGAGGATGTTTTCTTGGATTCTTCTTTGCATCCAAATTCCCTTCCTCCAGCCTCTCAAAAGCCAGATAGGTTTTATAGGGTACTGGACTCACATAAACATCTCTTTAAGAACCCCTCTGCTGACCCAGAGATTGTGACACCAGGACCCACAGGAGCTAGAGCTAGTTCCTCCAAAAACCCACTGCCCACTGATAAAGAGAGTATGGCTCTTAATAGATCTGACAAAAAAGTTTACACCTCTGCCACCTTAGGTATGAGGTCCCTTTTTATAAACACCTTTATTGAATTATCACTTGTAACATAGGCATATTTACATTTATACAAAATTAATTAAACTGTATTAACAAATTAACATTAACAGTGTGCGTCACGCATATATTGCTATATATCATATAACCTAAGCAACATTACATAAATTATTCAAATCCTGCCCCTTTTTTTAAAACAAGCAACATCTTTATTAAACCATCACTTATGACATAAGCAGTCATATATTTGTATAAATGAAAACAAACCACAGACACAGTCCTAGTTACAAGCGTTTTACATCACAAACCATGCTGACACACTCCCAGTTGCAAACATTATACATCACTTATAATCTACCCAATCATTTTCAGTCAAACATTACATAGCTCATTTAATTTCTGCCTTCTTTTAAACCTCATTCCTCCCCTATATGTATTGTTCCCACAATTACCATTTTTTCATATGTAGTTTGCTCCTACCCTTTTTTAAATGTCTCAAGTCTAGTTGTTTTATCTCTGTTACTATATTCACTACTACTAATATAGTTGGTTTAGATTTTGATTTCCATTTTCTAGTAATTGCTTTTTTGGCAGCTACCCCAGTTAGACACAGCAAGGCCTAACCATGTCTAGGTAATTCCGATTCTGTATCATAGCTCAGAAAAGTCATCTTCCTCTTCACACCAATCCGCCCACCCAGCATTTCCCGCAGGGAATCCTTAAAGTCCACTGTAGAATTGTGTGTTTTGTACCTTTAAGAAGCATTTCAAGGTCAACACGTGCATATAAATAGTAAGCATGTGCTAGCTTCAGTGCCATTTTGAGAGTGCAGCCAGAGAGTGAGCATATATGAGTGTAATACCAAGTTTGTTTATAAATTTATCCAAGTTAAAGTTAAGCCTCAATCCTGATGTGTTTGTACATAATAAAGCTGCTTGAACAGAATCCGCAAATGCTCATCTGTTTTATCCTGACTGGACAAGTGACATCCAACAACTCACCACACTCCCAGAAAATATGTTCCCAAGTGCTACTTTCTTCCCGATCACACCTACAACATTTGGACCAGCAGTCCAAATATACTCTTGGCCTCTTGCCATTCTATTACCTTTCCCTCTCTAGTTATATGCTCCCAATACCTTGGTTCCTTTGCCAGTTTTCTCCAATAAATTCCAGCCCCCTTTTGCTTATTGCCTGTATCCCTAATTGCAGTCATCCCTATCAGCAGAATCACCTTTCTCTGTTCCCATATTGGCTTAGTTCTTAGAATACTTTCTGCTCCTTTATGGATATAATATTCTGCATGATTATTTTTATTCTCCTTAAAGGCCTGTATCCAAAATTCCAGTCTCTCCTTGTTTCTTGAGCTTTCCCCCTGTTTCAACATCATCCCTTTCCACTTTGAACTATAAGCGTCTGCTTTTGCTATGTATAGGAGTCATAACTGTGTCACTTTGACATACCTCTTCAAATTGGGTAATCCCAATCCACCCTGTTTTACGGAAAGAATCAGCTAATTCCACTTGACTCTTGCCATCTTCCCCTCCCAGATAAAGTCCTTCAGCTGTTTATTAATTGCTAACCACAACTTCTCTTCTTTTTGTTAAAAATATGCTTGACATGTTTATAAGACTAAAGGGACAAAAAATATTTTGATTCCTTGTATCTTAATATCTATATCCATATAACAAAGCTTCCATTTTCTCGGTTTTTGTATTATCTTTTATTTGTTCTCTTCCCACATATCCTTAGCTGCCACACCAGAATCATTTTAATCCATACTCCTACATGATTCATTTTACCATGTCTCCATAAATACAGATATTGCTGAGCCAATTTGTGTGTGGGTACATAATTTACCACTATTGCCTTTGTTTTAGCTTAATTAATTTTGTATCCCGAAAAGATTTGAAACTGTCTCCAAATGTTCTACAACACTTGTAATATCTCTGTGATTTTGTCAGGTATAAAATAATATCATCTGCTAATAGAGACAGCTTTTCTTAACTGTCATACCAATTATATAATTGAACTTCTGAGTTCCTTATTTTCTTTGCCAGTGATTCTAAATATAGTGCAAATAACAAAGGGGAAAGAGGACACCCCTGCCTGGTTCTTATGCTCAAGCAGAAATTATTAAAGAGGACCCCACCCACTTTAATTTTTATCTCCTATCCCTCATATATCTTCCTAGTCAACCTTATTTTTTTTCAGGAAATACAAATGCTTTCATTGCCCTGCTCAAGTCCCAGCTTACTCTGTGAAATGTTGCTCTCCATCAAAACCCACCAACAACAATGGTATTTGCATACATTCTGCTTCCCTCTGGATCACCAATATTCTGTTAATGTTGTCAAATGTTTACCTCCCCTCAACAAAACCATATCAATCCATATCTGTCAATTTTAGCATTACTTTTGTCATTATTTTAGCCATTACAGACATGAACACTTTATAATCATGGTTTAGTATTGAAATGGGCCTGTATGAAACTGTATCTGGTAGAGCTTTACCTTCTTTAGGTATTACAGTTACCACTGCTTTATTCCAGGATTTTAGTACTTCTTCTCTTAAAGTACTGTTAAACAAAACCTTCCAGATCTTTATCAGTTTTTTCCCTCATAGATTCCAAACTTCCACAAGGATACGATCTCTTCCCGGAGACTTTCCTGTAGATTAGTTATATATCGCGATTTTTATCTCATCTCCTATACTATCCGCTAGTAATTGAGCCTCATGCACCTGTAACCTTGGCGTATTTAATTTTTCCATAAATCTTTCCATTTATTTCTTTGCTTGATTTCCATATTTCTCAGCTTTATACAGACTTTCATAGAATTTCAGAAATTGTTCTAATACCCCTACAGGCTCTCTTGTTACCTTCCTTGTTATAGGCTCTCTAAGCTTGGTGACAGCCATTTCTACTTTCTGTTCCCTGAGTTGTTGTGCTAAACGTTTTTGTGCTGTACTGTTATTATCAAAAAAAAGTTGCTTAACAGAAGTCTTTCTAAACTCGTGCATATTATCAAAGTAATACCTTATTTTCTGCTTAGCATTTTGCAGTTGATCCTGTTCTTGTTCTGTGAGATTCCCCCATTCTGTAACAGTAATATTTGTCAGTCCCTCTAAATAATTCTTGTTACTTCTTAACCATAGCTCTCTTTCTTTTATTTCTACCCCATTTTTAAACTCCACCTTAATTGTATCCCACTCCCTAGCTATATTTTCAGAAGAAATTTCTATCCTCTCTCATACCTCCAGAATAATGTCCACTACTCATTCCTTAATTCCTCTCTTTTCAACAGATAGGTGGGAAAGCACCAGTGTCTCATATTTTATTTCATTACTGTGTGTTTTTATTTTAGTTATTATTGGCGCATTATCTGAAATAGTTATTGGGTGTGTATCAAGACCTTCAAGTAAATGCAAATGTTCCTGTGAAATGTAAATTCTGTGCAGCCTAGCCCAGTTTTTATATCTTGGTGAATAATATGTAAATTCACTCCAAACTCCTATTACTGAATTCACATCTTCCATGCCAAATATTTTCATAAATTTCTTCAACAATCTACCCTCCTTTGTTATAATTTAACTTTTGGGCCACCCAGACACATCTTCAGTGTTCCAAATCACAGTCCAGCCCCCCCCCCCACCTAAAAGTAATACTTCTTGCTGAAAACTGATTATTTTTCCAAGAATTTTCTTAAGCTCCATTATAGCAGTTTTACGTGGAATATAAATGCATGCCATTGTAATCCTCCTCCTCCCTTGCCAGTAATCCCTTAGCACTGCAAATCTGCCATTATTATGTTTTTTTATCCACTTCTATCACTATTGGAGTTCCTCTTCCAATTAATATAAGTATCCCCTTTTCCTTTGTCCCAGGTATTCCACTGAATAATGATCCTGAAAACCTTTCTTTATCAAATTCACATGTTCAGTTCTGTGTGTGCCTCCTGTAACATAGCTATTTGTAGTGTACATTTTTTAATATAGTTCACTACTCTTTCATTTTTGTATTTATCTGTGAGACCATTGACATTTAAAGACATCACAGAAATCATCATTGCACTAAAAAATTATTATTCCCACCTTTTATGTATAAAACCTTTTTTTGTTAAATGTGTAGTTCCAGCTTTTGTGTTACATGCATACAGTATTTGACATGTTGAACTTTTATACAATTGTTTCTTGTCATATCTGTAGAATAACGGGTGTGTTGTACCTTTAAGAAGCATTTGCAAGATGTGTGTGTGTATATAAATACCAAACCCATGTTGGCTTCAGTGCCATTTTGAAGTTGCAGCCAGTATGTTAGCATCCCTGTGCATGATAGCTAATCTGTTTATAAGTTAAAGTTACTTAACCTCATTTATGATGTGTTTGCATACAGTAAAGCTGCTTGAACAAGAACCCACAATGTTCACTTGTTTTATCCTGACTTGACGAGCGACATTGTGTCAGAACCGGGATTGCAAAGACTATTCTTCAGAGCCATGAGGTGCAGAGGTAACGGCAAATGCAAACTAAAAGAATCGAGAGCAGACAAAAGTGCCAGAAACAAGTCAAAGGTAAAGAGAACACACACAAATTATTTATTTATTAAAAGAGGTTAAACAGAGCATTACAAGGGCACAGAATGTATTGTTAACCAAACGAATAGCACAGAAAAGTTTATTCAGCAAACAAGAAGTAAAAATAACTCATTAATCAGACAAAATGTTTGAAACCAAATTATTTGATAAAACGAGCATTACAAAAGTACATGAAGGGTTCAGAATTACCTCCGAATTGTAAAATGAGCATGTTTAAAGTGAAACGAGCATGTTTATAGTTAGAACGAGCACAAAAAAGCATAATTAGCATGAAAAGAGATTAAATGAGCAAAACGAATATAACATAAGGGCATAAAAGGCACATTAAGAGATTCAGTGAGAGAAATGACTATAATAGAAAGGGCAGAAAAGGGCACATTGAGAATAAATAAAACAAAGGCAGCTGCATATATTGTGGCAAATTACTGTGTTTTGGCATAAATTACTACTTCGTATTGAGTGAAACCTTGAATAGCATAACTAGAGTTGTTTGAAGTGTCTCAAAGTGTGTAAAAGTTCTTAAAGTGTGTGCTTATTGCTGTGCATTTATTCCAAAGTGTCTGTTTTGTGTAAAGTGCAACTATTTTGTGAAGTACAGTCAAGTGAAGGCATTTCAAAAAGTTTATTGTGCCTGGGTGTGTCTGTTCACAGAGTGCTGCCATTACAGAGTGTCTGTTGCACCATACAGAGTTGTTTGGCAAAGTGCAGCCATTTTGGGGAGATTTCAGTGTTCTGTGTACTGTTTATTTGCAAAGTGCAGTTATCTTGAGATGTTTCTCATTCTGAGCTGCTTCTGCCCAATATATTTGCAAATTGCAATTACTTTGAGGCAGTTAATTCGCAAAGTGCCATTACTTCGAGATAGCTTATTCGCAAGGTGCAGTTACTTCAAAACAATTAATTTGTAGAGTGCCATTGCTTTGAGATAGTTTATTTGCAAAGTAGTTACTTCAAAATGTTTCTTGCTGTCAGCTTCTATCGCTCAGTTTATTCGCACTTTGCAGTTGTTTGAAATGTTTCTTAAATGTTACAAGTACTGACATAAATTTCAATCACATGTATATGTGTATGTACAAATGTGTATGTTTGTGCATATTTGCAAGAGTTTTCATTGAGATATGTTAATATGGTAGATGGATGTCGCAAGCCACAACCACTTGTATTGATCAGAATATTGCAGAGAACTGGAGAATATTTGAGCAAGAATACAATACATTTATACAAACAGCTTATTCTGATAAAGATGCATGTACCAGGGCATTTATTTTGCTGGACCTAGCAGGGTCAGAAGCCATTGAAAGGGAGCATTCATTTGTCTATGCACCAGCAGTGTATGAAGGTGAAGGAGAAACACATCTCGTTGTTGTGCAGGCTGAATCAAGGGAAGACCCTGAGTGTTTAAAGTGCAAATTCAGAGAAGTGTGTAACCCCCAGACTAATGTTACACTAGAGAGGCATCTGTTTTACACGAGAGATCAAAAGCCAGGGGAGACTTTTACAACTTATATTACTGACCTGAGAAGCAAAGCTAAAACGTGTAGGTTTAAAGGATGAATTGATAAAGGACAGACTTGTGTGTGATATTAATAATGCTGCTGTGAGAAAGAGTTTGCTTCATGCAGGTGATTTAACACTGAGTAAAGCCATTGAGATATGTCAGATTCATGAAGTTACAGAAAGGCACACATGGTTTCAGTAGGCTCCCGAGTTCATGTTGACAGCATGCAATGTGACAAGCAAAAGGAGGCCTAAGCACATGGCAGCAGCAGCCCCTGCAGGACTTCCAGGGAAAACCTGTAGTCTTCCAGCACATTCCAAGAACAGCTCAGTGCAAAACTAAGGGTACCTAGTGCAAAACAGACGTTGCTCAGTACAGCATGAGTGAATCAGCAAAACCCAAATCAAGCTTTATTGTTAACTGTCACAATTGTGGTGTCAGCCATGAGTCCAGAAGAGAAAAGTGCATGGCATTTGGTCAGCAATGTCACTAGTGTAAGAAATGGAACCAATTCCAAAGATTTTGTAAATCGAGTAAGTCTCACACAGTTACGAAGAAGAGTCAGTCCAAAAACCAAGTTAATCAAATACACCTGCAACAGTCTGCTTTCTATGTAGATGGTGTGTCAGTAATTGGTGAAAAGATTGATGCAGTAGATTTATTGGCAAGAAATGAAGTGTTTTGTACTCTTCAGATCAATGGTAAATCCACCAAGCTTAAAGTAGACACTGGTTCAAAGTGTAATGTCATGTCTGCAGATACTTTTGCAAGGGTCAGAGCTGGTGAACAACTAAATGTGACTAGTTGTGTGAAACTTATGGAGGTGAAGAAATTCAGACTGAAGGCGCAATAGTACTTTCCTGTTATGTGGCTAAGAATTGTTATAACCTATTGTTCTATGTGGTTCAAAGCCTTTTGCAGTCATTATTGGGTTTCAGAGACGATTTGAAGATGAATCTGCTTTCTTTTACCAAAGAAGTTCATCAGATAAGCACATGTCCTAGCTCCAGCTTCACCAATACTATTTTTTCAGAGTATGCTGATGTTTTCAATGACAGATTGGGCAAACCTCCAGTTGTGTATTCCATGAAATTAGACCCAGAAATCAATCCAGTGGTCAGGCCAGCAAGAAGAGTTCCTATAGCTATGCAGCATAAGGTCAAAGCTCAGTTGGACAAAATTATGCAACAAGGTGTAATTTGTCCAGTTACAGAACCTACCAAATAGGTGTCGTCCATGGTAGCAGCTCATAAAAAAGGCTCAGATGAAATCAGAATATGTATTGACCCAAGAGATTTGAACAAAGCAGTGAAGAGACTGCATCATCCCTTGCGTACAGTCAAAGAGGTTGCAGTCCTGGTACTGAATGCCGCTGTTTTTTCTGCCTTTATATGCAAAGAGATTATTTTGGCAAGTGATGCTTGATTGCAAATCTTCATTGCTGACTACATTCAGTACCTTATTTGGAAGATATAGATTCTTCAGAATGCCATTTGGAATAAATTCTGCAATGAAGCAAATTTTTTCAGGTTATCCTTGTGCCATAATAGTAGATGATATATTGGTCAGAGGCAGTGGTGAGGTAGAGCATGACAGAAACCTTAGGAGAGTTCTAGACAGAGCACATGAATGAACTTAAAGCTCAGTCCTCTGAAGTGCAAATTCAGACTACCAGAAGTTACATATATAGGTCATTTGTTTACAAGTATGGGTTTGAGACCAGACCTGTCCAAGGAAACAGACATTCTTGAAATGTCAGCACCAGGTAATGTGCAAGCTCTACATTTTCTTGGTATGGTTAATTACTTAAGCAAGTTTATACCAGACTTCAGTGAGTTGACAGCACCTTTGAGAGCACTCACACATAAAGATGTTACTTGGTCATGGCTAGACCAGCACCAGGGAGCATTTCAAGTTCTTGAGCAGAAAATTGCAACAACCCCCCCCCCCCCCAACATTAAGATACTATGATGTCAACAAACCAGTGACTATTTCCTGCGATGCTTCAAAATTTGGTTTAGGAGCAGTTATTCTTCAAGAAGGCAAGCCAGTAGCCTATGCATCTAGAACACTTACCCAGACTGAGATGCATTATGCTCAAATTGAGAAATAATTATTGGCAGTTGCGTTTGCATGTTCCAAATTTCATGAGTATATCTTTGATCGAGAAATCCAGATTGAAACCTTTGGTTACCATTTTAAAGAAGCCTATGCATTCAGCTCCAGCGAGATTACAAAGAATGATGCTCAAATTGCAGAAGTACAACTTCAGAATTGTCTGTATGAAAGGCAAATTTCTTTATCTGGCTGATACTTTATCCAGTGCTCCTAGAAGTACAGTGAAACAGCTTGACAAAGTGAATTCTGACTTTGAGGTCATGGAAGTACATAATTTTTCTACAACAAGATTTGATGAGCTAAGAGATCTTACAACAACTGATCCAGTTTTGCAGAAGCTCAATTACTATATCAGTGTTGAATGGCCATCAAAACAATCCAGTGTACCACCAGAAGTGCAATCTTAATTTCCTTATAGAGATTATAGGTTCATAGGTAGGTACTAGGCTATCCTCCTGAGGGCATTTATAAGCCTAGCCAGAGTGTGGCGGCTTTCGCCACCCCATTGATTAATTAACTGATCCGCTGTCAAGCAGAGCCAATGAAGTGATCCCAGGGGTGTATTTTCTGTTACCCATCCACTCGTCAAGGTTTCTGTTGAAGAGTGTTACTGAGGGGCTCTGCCTGATGTAATTTGGAATTTTATTCCAAAGCATGGGGAGTCTCTGTGACCGGAATCTATCCCTCCAGCATATTCTGTTTATTGTTGTGGCGAGGTTTAGCTCACTAGAGCGAGTGGCTCGCAGTGACTTGGATTTCTTTAGGTGGAGCATGTCCATCAATTCTGAGTTGGGCATGGCTTTGTAAGTCAGGCAGAGATCACCTCTGAGTAAGCGATATGCCACTGTGTACAGCCAGAGTTTTTCCAGTCGGGCTGCATAGGACATATGTTTGAGGCCAGTAATCCTCTTGGTGAGGTACGTTTGTGGTCTTTCCAGCTGTTGGAAGTGTCTTGTGAGGTACATCCCAAATGTGGCATTGTACTCTATGATGAGTCTAATGAGTGACAAGTAGAGGGGCACTATAACCTCTTTATTTCTAGATGCAAACCCTTTAGTAATTAGATGGGCCACATAGAAGGATTTCCTAACTACTTTGGCAATATGATTGTCAAAGGACAAGATTACTATCTACCTTGGTCCCCAGATCTCTTATTACCCCTTCTGTATTAAGGGGGCTGCCACCTATGTGGTAATTCGTGGGTGTTTTATTTTTCCCAAATGGGATGACTATGCATTTTTTGGCATGTAGCTTGAGGCCATGACTTTTGACACCAGATGTCTGTCTCAGTAAGGCCCTTTTGGAGGATGTCCGTGTCAGCCGGAGAGTCAATTTTGGCTCCCAGTTTGCAGTCATCAGCGAACTTAGTTAGCCATAGTCCTCCTGTGTTTGCCTGTACTTCTGAGAAGTATATGCTGAACAGTAGGGGGTCCCAGGACTGAGCCTTGCTGGACACCACTTGTGACTGGTTTAGAGTCGGACCTGGAGTCCGCTATTCTTACCGTGTGAGTTCTGTCTGTAAGCCAGTTGGCAACCTATCTCATGACGTAGGGGTTTATGTTCAAGCTGGTGAGTTTTTCTGTAATACCCGAGTGAGGATTGGTGTCAAAAGCCTTGGCGAGGTCAAGGTACGCTGTGTGAACCACCTTTCCCTCGTCTATGGCCTTGGTGACTGTCTCGAAGAAGTCAACCAGGTTTAGTAGGCATGATCTGCCCATAACAAAGCCGAACTGGGTCGGGTCAAGTGTTTGGAGGTTCCCAGTGTCTTTGCAAATGAGTTCCATGATGATGCGCTCCATAGCCTTGCAGACTAGGCTAGTCAGGCTTATGGGGCGATAGTTACCAGGGTCAGTTGTGGCCCCTCCTTTGTGGAGAGGAATAACCATTGCTGTGTGCCATTCTATGGACACGCAGCCTGTGGAGAGGCTGAGGTTGAACAGCATGTTTAGGTGGGGGGTTAGTTCATTCTGTAGTTCGTGCAAGACACAGCATGGGACACTATCTGGTCCCATTGATGCTGTGTTTTTGGCTTTTGAAAGGGCTGTTTTCACCTGTACGTCTGTGATTTTTGGGACACTACACTTTTCCGGTATTGTTGTGGGTGAGAGGGTGGTGAAGTTTGCACTGAATCTATCCGCCAGGATGTTGGCAATATCAGTAGGTTCAGTATATTTTGTGCTATTTTGCACTAGTTCAGTGCATATCTGTGAGTTGCCACTTGGATTCTTAACATAGCTAAAGAAGGCTTTGTGGTTATCTTTTGAATCCTTGGCTATTTTTCTTTCGAAGTTAGCCTTGGATGATTTCATGAGGGACCTTAGTTTCTCACTGATACTGACCAGGGATGTCTTTCTTTCTTGGGATTTGCTTTTTTTCTGAACTAGTTTCCCCCTTCTATTGTATAGCCTGTTTATTGCAGGAGTCCACCAAACTGGTTTCCTTCTCTTAGAGGAGTGAGTCTTGGTTTTGCTAGGGATGGCACGATCCATGCATCCTTGTAGGTGCTCATAGAGTGCATTTGTAAAGGTTTCTGCATCTTGGGCAGCATTATCCTTTAGTGTGGGGGCTGTGAAACTTACCACCTCTGTCTTAAGTAAGGTGAAGTTTGCTTTAGAAAAGTTTTTTACTGTGGTTTCCTTAGTTGGGGGTGGTGGTGGGGTGTGGACATCCAGAGTGATTAGTTTATGGTCTGATCTAACCCATGATGGGTTGACCTCCGGTGTGGAACACCTGTCGCCCATGTTGGTGATGACCAGGTCCAATATGTTTTCATCTCTGGTAGGGGAGTTTACCAGCTGATCCAGGGCGTTTGAGTTGATGAATTCCAGGAAGTGCTGGGCCTGGGAATTTCTACTCGAGTAGTTTTCCCAGTGAATGATAGGGTAATTGAAATCGCCCGATATCAGGGTGTTCGGTAGGACCTTCATGTTTTCCAGTGTCTCCAGAAAGGTGGAGTGGTGGTCCTGGGTCATGGAGGGTGATCTGTAGCAGGCCCCAATTTGCATTGCAGATTTGCCCGATGTTAGTTGCACATGGATGTTCTCAGAGGTATCAGGCTGTGCCAATAACCTGGAGGTGTAGGTATCCTTGATGAATATGAATACACCCCCTTCTTTTGTGTTTCGGTCCGTGTTCTGTGGCTGAAACGTGTGGTATGAGTTTTAGCCCAGTAGTGCTGGGGTGCTCTTTGGAGCCTTGAATCAGGTTTCAGTTACTGCACAGATGTCGACATTCAACATACTGAGGAGTGCTTCGAGCGCGTGCATTTTGAGATTTTAAACTCCTGGCGTTGAGTTGCATAACCCTCAGTTTTTTGTTAATTGTGCTATTTACGGAGGTGGGTTTGACTTTTGAGCCTTGCCTAAAAAAGGCACTATGGGGGCAACAAGAGCCTTGGCCAGTATTCGAAAGCCTAGGGGTGACAGAAGCTAGCCATCTCTTGCGAAGCAACGCAGCTTGTCGAGCATGTCATCCCAGGCTGACAGACACTGGATCCCCTTTGAATGACACCAGAAGCTTAGCCAATTGTTGAAATTGATCATTTTTTTCTTTATACTGAGGTATCATTCTTGGTGAGGGCAGGATGCTACTCAGGGTCAGGGTCATACCAGTCTGGGCTGCATGATAAGAGAGCTTTTCCATGTCTCTTTTCATGTAGTCCAGGGAGGTACGTCTCAGGTCATTCACACCAACATGAACAATGACAGTCATATTTGCACTTGTTCTTGAGTGACCTGAGTGCTTGTGTTATGTGGCGGATTCTGATTCCTGACAGGCAGCTAACAGTAACCTTCTACTTGTCCAGCCTAGTGAGTGGGAAGTCAGTGTGCCTGACTATAGAGTCGCCTGTTATTACTTTGTTAGGTATGTTATTTCGCCTTAAGGGCTGTGATTGTGTGGCACACTGATTTTGTGTTTTATGTGTTGTCTGGTTTGTGACGGGAAGTGCAGGTTGTTTGGGTGTCTGCTTTGGAGGTCTCTGATGCTTTTGCAGGTTTTTATTTAGAGCCTCCGAGTATGATTTTTGTGCATTTATGTGTATTTTTTGCCAGTGCTGTTTTAGTAGGTCTGTGTGCGGCTGTAGGTGTGGTGCAAGTGTTAACCTTCTCCTCTTGACTGTCTGTTCCAGTCTTGGGTGGAGACAGCTTAGCTTCCAGTTTGGCTGTATAATTGTATCTCTCGCATATGTTAGTGTTTTGTGGTAGGAGGAGGGGGTTGTCTGTGTACATGAGGCAGTTGTAACATTGCCTCAGGATACCCAGATTCACCAGCTGGACTGGAGAGTGCACCTGAAGTTGTCCTTTGGTCATGCCTGAATAGTAGGGTGAGCTGCTTAGTCACTTGATTGGTGAGGGGTGAATAAAGAGCCTTGCCCTGCTGGGCAGTCAGTGTCAGGGTATATTAGTGCTTGCTATTAGGTCTGAGTAAGTGCTGGGCTGTAAGATGCTTTTTGAGTGCTTAGGTTGAGAGTTAGACTAGTTTCAAGGGAAAAACTGAAGAGGAGACTTAGTGGAGCTGGGAATAATTTAACCGTAGCTAACCGGCACTGCCCGGTACGCAAAACTGTGCAAACGCGGTTTTTATAGTAGGGAAATTAAAGAGATGGAAATTAGCCCAAAATGGCCAATAAACTACTAAATTCTGGGCTGGAACCACTCCTGCAGGGACAGATAGGTTGCTCAAAGCTCCCCTCTCTCACAGGTGAACAGAGAAACTTCCTTCTATCCAAGTAAGGTATGGGCAACTCAGAAACTAGTATCACAGCCCTGAATTCAGCACTAGCCTGAAAACTGGACTATACTAGCTTAGAAAGGTGGAAAACAGGGAATGTTTTTGTTTTTTTTTTTTTTTTTTGAAAAGATAAGGAAAAAACAGTAAAAAAATACACTTAAAACAGCTTTAAACGACTACAAATGATCAGAAAAGGCTATCACATTTTAGTGTGTAGCTTACAACAGTTAAACAAAATATTTAAACAAAAAACAACTTTTTAAGAGTGCAGGCAGTCAAATAAGTACAATATGTGAAAAAAACAAGCTTTTAAATCACAGTAAATGCTGGAAAATCTGCGTTTTGGTGGAAAACAGTTAAGTACAGCAAGAAAGTACAGAAAACTGGTACTTAATCACTCCAAAGTCTCTCTTCTAAGCTAGAAGGCTTGTATTAGTTTAAGGCTTTCTAGTGCTACCCAGTAGGTTAGTTACAGGAAAGATGGGAAACAAGCGCAGATGTGGTCTTTTAAACCAGAAAGTTGAAAGAGACGGACAAACTGTCCAAATGGTCAATAAACTACAATTTCTGGGCCAAGAACCTCTCCTCTCATGGTAGACAGGCTACCTAGTGCTTACCACTCCCACTGATAAGCTAGAAGGCTTTCTTCCAACACAGAAAGGCTTCCGGGGCTCAGAAGCTTACCAACAGTCCTGGATACAGCAACTCTGTATCTGGACTAGGCTAGTTACAGGAAAGGTGGGAAACAAGCGCAAGTGCTGCTTGTAAGCCAGAACATTGAAAGAGATGGAAAAAAAACTGCCCAAACGGCCAGTAGCTACAATTTCTGGGCCAGGAACCACTCCTCTTGTGGTAGATAGGCTACTTAATGCTTACCACTCCCACTGATAAGCTAGAAAGCTTCCCTTCAACACAGAAAGGCTTGGGGGGGGGGGGCTCAGAAGCTTACAAAGAGTCCTGGATACAGTAAATCTGTACCTGGACTAGACTAGTTACAGGAAAGGTGGGGAACAAGTACAAATGTAGGCTTTTAAGCCAGCAAGTTGAAAGAGATGGAAAACTGCCCAAACGGCCAAATAAACTACAATTTCTGGGCCAAAACTCACTCTTCCCGTTGAGGATAGGTTACCTAGTGCTTACTACTCCCACTGATAAGCTGGAAGGCTTCCCTCCAACACAGAAAGGCTTGGGGGAGGGGCTCAGAAGTTTACTAACAATCCTGAATACAGCAACTCTGTAACCAGACTAGGCTAGTTATAGGAAAGGCGGGAAACAGGCACAAGTGCGGCTTTCAAATCAAAAAGTTGAAAGAGATGGAAAAAGCTGCTCAAACAGCCAATAGCTACAATTTCTCGGCCAGGGACCACTCCTCTTGTGGTAGATAGGCTACCTGATGATTATCATTCCCACTGATAAGCTAGAGTTGTTGATGGAAGATGGCATTATTTTCAAAGGTCCTAAAATTGTTGTTCCTGCTTCCTTACAACATAAATATATCCAGATTTTGCATCATGGTCACCCGGGTTCCAAATGCACTAAGAGAAGAGCCAGAGGACTAGTATTTTGGACTTCTGTAGCGAAAGACATTGACAGAGCATTTTCTTTCTGTTCAGTATGTAATAGTACTAAAGCGCATTTACAAACGGAGTCACTTCAGCTAAGTCAGATTCCAGATCTACCTTGGTCAATTGTAGCTACTAACATATTCAAGTGGAACAATCAACATTACTTAGTACTGTTAGAGTTTTATTCAAATTGGTTGGAAATCAATGTACTACCTAATCTAACTTCTACTACAGTCATTACTAAGTTGAAACACCATTTCTCAGTCCATGTCAGTCCACAGAAATTAATCTCTGACAATGGTATGCAATTCACCAGTCAATTGTTTCAGAAATTTGCCAGAGAATGGGACTTAGTACATGTTACTAGTAGTCCAGACTATCTGTAATCAAATGGACTTGATGAACATGTAGTACAGTGTACAAAGCAATTACTTGAAAAGTCAAAGCATGATAATACCAATTTTTTTTTAATTTACTGCATCTCAGAAACATACCCCGTGAAGATATACTTGGCTCACCTGCTCAGAAACTTCTGTCTAGGCAAACCAGAACAACATTGCCTATCAGTTTTAGTTTGTTGAATCCTAAAGCTAAGAGCAATCAAGCCATCAAAGCCCAGTTATCTAGAAAGCATTCTTTCCAAAAGTCCTGCTGTGATAATCGAGTAGATTTCTTTGTCCATTGAAAAAAGGAGAGACAGTGAGGATACAAACGATGAAAGGTTTCGACCGGATTGGTCAAGTAACAAGTATTTGTGCAGAGCCAAGATCTTATTTTGTTAAATCTGAGGGTGTGGAGTACAGGAGAAATCAGAGACATCTTCTTCTTGCAGCAGAACTGATATTACAGCATCGTACCTGTGATAAAGACTCTAAAACTCAGAGCAATACAGATAATATTCCTGTTCCAGAACATATCTTTACTCCTGATACTGTTCCAGCAGATGATTCCAGTGTTCCTAAGATTGAACAGTCAGCAGAGACGATCTCAGTTGCTAAACCAGATCCCAAATTGTATGTCACATGATATGGTCGCATTTCATAGCCTAGTGTGAAATACACAGCAACTTGGACATAGTTGTATATATATATATATATATATATATATATATATATATATATATATATATAGCTTTGTATAGTTGCATGGTGAAAATCATTTCTATGTAAATTGCATATTCATTACTATCAGTGACAATGTCCGACTTATTTTCTCAAAGAGGGAGAATGGAGAATAACAGGTGTGTTGTATCTTTAAGAAACATTTCCAAGATGTGTGTGCATATAAATACCAAGCGTGTGTTAGCTTCAGTGCCATTTTGAAGGTGCAGCCAGCATGTTAACATCCCTGTGCATGATAGCTAATCTTTTTATAAGTTAAAGTTACTTAACCTCATTTATGATGTGTTTGGATACAATAAAGCGGCTTGAACAAGAACCCACAATGCTTGTTTGTTTTATCCTGACCTGGCGAGTGACAATATCCATTTGAGCCTATGCCACATTTTACAAAACTTTTTGTTTTATTGAAAGCCATCAAACAAAAAAATAAACACACACCCGATACCCTCCTAAAACATGTTAACTTAATACTAACACAAAAAACTATGTACATCTTCAAATACTGAAGTTTTACCCTCCTAAAAAGAACAAAAGCCCCAAACTGACAGCCACATGCACATACTTGAGTTAACTTAAAAAAAAGGTTAAACATGGTAAGACACATGGTGTCGCCTGTACTTTTCTAAGTACTAATTGGTTTTGTCTTTTCTTTATAGCTCTTCCAGCTTGGAAAATCCCCTGAATGCTTACAGAAAACATTATCTCCTAGCCAATTTCTCTCTTCTGATTTTTTTTCTTCAGCCAGTCACTACCAGACTGTGATCAGTTTCTCTATCATATTGTCTTCATGGAGACATGAAAACCAAGTGGCCAGTTTCTCTTTATCAGATTGTTTCCATGGAAACATGAAGACCAGCTGCAGAATTGCTACTGAGCATACATGTATTTGCTAGAAAAAAGCATCATAATATTCAATATTCTTTTTCATGTACTTGCTTACTCTTAAAACTAGTTACTAAATCTAAGGTCCTTAAGCCAGTCATTTCTTTAGTCATGGACTTTTAACTTGGCTTTTTTTATTGCATTGCCTACATTTCTTAAAACTGAACAAGAATAAAGAGAGAAGGGAGAGAAAAAAAAAAAACAGGAGCACCTGTTTACAGCCCCCATTACAATTAAAAATAATGGAGAAAACTTTACTTTATACCATGCAAAGCAAACCATATACCACAAAGTAGTTGTAGAACACAATGTGTGTGCTTCGTCTTTAAGAAGCATATCAAGGACTGAATGTGCACATATAAATAGCAGGCATGTCCTATACTTAGTGCCATTTTGAAAGTGCAGCCAGAGAGTGAGCATGTATGAATGAATGTAGCTGGTTGTATATAACTTACCTAAATTAAAGTTAATAAGCTTCATTCTTGATGTGTTTGTACATAATAAAGCTGCTTTAACAGAACCCACAAAGACTTGTCTATTACATCCTGACTAGACGAGCGGCATGGTTTCAGAACTGGGATTCCAGAGACTGATATTCAGAGCCACAAGGTGCAGAGATAATGGTGAAGCTAAACTAAGAGAAACATGAACCACCTTAATGGGCGATTTCAACTACCCCACCAGTAACTGGGAAAACTACTCATGTACCAACTCCTTCACTCAACGCTTTCTGGAATTCATAAATTCCAATGCCCTGGATCAACTTATCCACACCCCAACCAGGGCAACAATATTCTAGACCTAGTCATTACCAACATGAATGATCGGTGTTCCACATCTGAAGTCAACTCCTCGTTGGTCAGATCTGACCATAAGCTAAATCACCCTAGATATCCACATCCCGCCCCCCACCCCCCATTAAGGAAATCATGGTAAAAAATTTCTCCAAAGCCAACTTCATGCTTCTTAAGACAGAAGTGGCAAACTTCATGACATCCATGCAGATGGACAATACAGTTACGACTGCTGAATCCTACACAGATGCACTCTATAAGCACTTACACAAGTGCATGGATCGTGCTATCCCAAACAGAACCAAGACGCTATCCTCCAAAAAAAAGGAAGTCAATCTGGTGGTCCCGTGCCATAAACAAACTCTACAACAGAAGGAAGAAACTGTTGCAAAAGAGAGTAAAATCCCATGAGTGGAAGAGTTCCCTGGTCAGCCTCAGTAAGAAGCTGATATCCCTTATAAGATCCTCCAAAGCTAGCTATGAAAACAAAATCTCCACTGATTCTAGGGACAACCACAAAGCCTTCTATAGCTATGTCAAGAATCTCAATGGCAACACCCAGATCTGCTCTGAGTTACAGCACAACAGCATGAAAATTACAGAACCAAATGATGTTGCAGAATAGGTTCAGTGCTAACTTTACCCCCTCTCACCCTCTAAAGGGCCCATATCTATACAGGAAAAATGCAGAGTCCCTGTAATCACAACTACACAGGTAAAAGTTGCACTCTCTAAAGCCAAAAACACAGCATCCATGGGACCGGACAACATCCCAGGCTGCGTTTTACATGAACTTCAGAATGAACTGGCTCCCCACCTAAGCACCATGTTCAATCATAGTCTCACATCAGGCTTTGTGACCACTGAATGACGCACAGCAAAAGTTATCCCACTTCACAAAGGGGGAGCCACCACTGATCCCGGGAGCTATCACCCTATTAGCCTGACAAGCCTGGTCTGTAAGACCATGGAACATATCATCATGGAACACATAAACAAAGACATTTGTAACCTTAAAACTCTGGACCCCACCCAGTTCGGGTTTTGTGAAAGGCAAATCATGCCTCCTGAACCTGATCGACTTCTTTGAGGCAGTCACCAAAGCTGTAGATGAGGGTAAGGTGGTTCACACAACCTATCTTGACCTCGCCAAGGCTTTTGACACCATCCCCCATTCTGGAATTATAGCTAAACTCACTAAACTAGGCATAAATCCCTACATCACAAGATAGGTTGCCAATTGGCTCACTGAGAGAACCCACACTGTGAAAGTTGCAGACTCCAAATCTGACTTCAAACCAGTGACAAGTGGAGTACCACAGGGTTCAGTCCTAGGACCTCCCCTGTTTGGTATCGACTTCTCTGAAGTACATGCTAACACAGAAGGCTTTAGGCTAACAAATTTCGCAGATGACTGCAAACTAGGAGGCATAGTTGAGTCCCCAAATGATGTGGACATCCTGCAGAAGGGCCTCACTGAGACAGATGCCGGGTGTCAGAGCCATGGCCTCAAGCTCATTGCCAAAAAGTGCATTGTCATCCCCTTTGGTAAAAACTCTGTACCCATGAACTATGACATAGGCGGCAGTCTACTTAATGCCGAATGTGTGATAAGAGACCTCGGGACCCAGGTGGACAGTAGTCTCTCCATTGATAGTCACATCGCCACAGTAGTCAGGAAATCCTTCTACATGCACACCTCATCACAAAAGGGTTCTCATCTAGGAAAAAAGATGTCATTGTTCCCCTCTATTCGACACTCATTAGACCCATTATAGAGTACAACGCCCCTTTTGGAATGTACCTCACAAGACATCTGCAGCAGCTGGAAAGGTCACAGAAGTACCTTACAAAGAAAATTACTGGCCTCAAACAGATGCCCTATACTGACCGTCTTAAAAAAACTCCAGCTTTACACTGTAGTATATTGCCTACTCCGAGGTGATCTCTGCCTAACATATAAAGCTATGTCAAACGCAGAGCTGTTAGACATGCTACACCTAAAGAAATCCCAATCCCTCTGAGCTACACACTCTAGGGACCTAAACCTTGTCACCACAAATAAACAGGACATGCTGGAAAGATAGATTCCTGTCCCAGAGACTTCCCGTACTTTGGAACAAGCTTACCCATCTATGTCAAGCAAAGTTCCTCATTAGCATTCTTCAAGAAAAATTTTGATAAGTGGATGGGAAATAGGAAATACACCCCTGGGATCACTTTGGTGGCTCTGCTTGACAGGAGCACAGGAAAATAACTTTCTTGGGTGGCGTAAGCCAGGGAACCTTGTTGGCTAGGCTTACTTAGGCCCTTGGGCCGATAGCCTAGTACCTACCTATGAATCTATAAGAACGGAAAAGGGCCAGAAAAGAACCAAAGGTAATGAAAACTTGCACGAACACTTTATTTTATAAAAAAAGATAAAACAGAGCATTACAAGGGCACAAACCACATTATTAGACAAGCGAGAGGCACAAAAGGTTTATTAATTAAACAAAATACTTAAGATTAAGATATTTGATAAAACAATTATCAGAAAAGCAAAACGAGTATGTTTAAAGAAAAATGGGCATGTTTACGGTAAAACGAGCACAAGAAAAGTGCAGTGGGCATGAAAAAAGATTAGAGCTAAACAAATATAATAAGGGCAAAAAGGACGCATTAAGCATAAATAAAGCAAGGTGACTGCATGTTTTTTGACATAACTACGACTTCGTATTGTATCAAGGGCATAACTAGAGTTATTTGAAGTAACTCAAACTGTATAAAAGTGCTTACAGTGTGTGCTTATAACTGTGCATGTGTCCATGTATTCCGAAGAGTTTGTGTGCAAAGTGCAACTATTTTGTGAAGTACAGTCAAAGTACTGCCATTTTGTAAAGTTTCTTGTGCTGGTTGTGTCTATTCGCAAAGTGTCACCATTACAGGGTGTTTCTTGCACTGTAAAGAATTACCTAGCAAGATTCCGCCATTTTGGGGAAGTTTCAATGTGCTCTGTACTGTTTATTCACAAAGTGCAATTACTTTGAAATGTTTGTTACTCTGAGCTTCTTCTGCCCTGTTTATTTGCACAGTGCAGTTGTCTGAAATGCTTCTTATACTGATAAGAGGTGATTTCTTGCAGTACAGTAACTTTGAGAGTATTACAGTGCCCGAGAGACTTAATAAGATGCTGTCAGTCTCATCCTTATTCTCACAGTTGGGGTCTGATCCAATCCATCGGATCAGACTTGGCCTGTTTGCCAGCTGGAGGACTTTAACCAAGCTCGTGGACTAGTACCTTTCCCATGATGTAGCGCGATAATACCTCAGATCTCGTTTGCCGCACTGTATGGAGGACGTCAATCAGCTCTGTGTTAAGTGAATTTATCTTTTTTCTTTAAAAAAAAATCAAAGTTTTTCTTTAGCAAATATCTGTTTTTGATATTCTTTCTTTTGTCTGTATATTGTAGTTCTCTCTACTTATTGTATTCCCTTCATTTAGAGGTCTGTTTAAGTTAGTGGGTCTCCAACCCATTTAAGTTAGATGGACATTCCCTATCCCTTCCTGCCTTTCGCCCCATTTAAATTCAGAGGCCTACCTTTTAACTCTTTATACATGTGTTGTTTGTAAGTGTGTTGTTGCCCGTTTTAATTAGAGGGCTCGTTTCACTTGTTTTGAACTCTAGTTTTTGTTGTTAAAAAAGGTTTCTTGTTATTTCCTGACGTGTTTATTGTCTTTTATTGTCTTTGCTTGTTAAGCAGTGTTTCTCACTTAATACCTTTTGCTTAATTGCTTTTGGTGTGGTTTCATTGCACTAAGTTTTTGTTGTTGTTTATTTATCCAGTATGTCCCAAAAGGAGCATAAGCCACTTGGCTTTAAAAAGTGCTCTAAGTGTGATAAAAAGATGCCGATGAGTGATTCTCACTCTGTTTACTGCCTTGGACCACTTCATCTTCAGAAAGAGTGTTCAGTCTGCCATGGATTTAACCAGTGGGCATTGCTAGAATGTAAAAATAAACTTATTTCAAGAGGTCGTCTTCCATCTCCTTTTACAGAAGCTCTTTCTTCAGTAGACAAATCACCAAAAAGGCCTTTGTCTGATAAATCATCGGAGCCGTCAAAAAAAGTATCTAAATTGTCGGCTCCGAAAGTAACATCTGCTCCAGCAACTTTAAGCAGATCTGAGTTGGATCCGACAGTTCATAGAAAACCTACAAAAGCTTTATCAGTGGAATCTCTAACCTCCAAACCACCTTCTACTACTCTAGCTAGAGCAAGGTCCCCGAGTCTCTCCTCTCGCTCTACCAGATCCCTCTCCAATGATGATGTGGATAGAGTGGTGCAGAGACTATTGAAGATGCCTGCCTTGGCCAAGGTCATCCTGGATCCAAGCCCAAAGAAGTCGGAGCAGTCCCACAGGGCACCTATTCCTCCTCCGACCCGATCGTACACTTTGGAGCAAGAGGTCTCTAAGATCCAGCTTGTGTCGGTGTCGGCTCCGAGACCCTCTGTTTCTTCAGATCCGTCTCCACTTCTTCAGATCAGGAAATCTCTAGGATCCAACAATCTCTGCTTCGATCATCGGAGTAGATTCTGATCTCCCCAGATCCGACTCTACCTCTCGGGGCATCGGCTCAGATGAGTTTGGATCCTACTTCCGCCTCGGAGTGGCTGCCCTGTGCTCCAGAGGCTCCTTCGGTTCCAACAACTCTTTTGTCGGTTCCAGAGGGCTCTTCGGAGCTGAGCCAGACTGCTTTTGAGGCTATGGAGAGAAGACTTCACAGTCAACTGCATAAGCTACTTCAGGACTTCTTTCCCCTTCACAGGTGTCTCAATCTCATCACCTCCTTCCACATGACCACAGAGATCCCAGGCCTCAGGAAACCCCTGGAGGGGGTCCCCACCGCTTCTGAAACGTCTCCAGAATACCCCTCTGTAGTAGTCCTTCGGAAGAGAACCTGCAAGAGGAAGCACCTGGACTGTCCTGAGGAGTCCATCACTTCAGACACAGACTTGGATGGCGCAAAAGGATCCCCATGGTCACCCACTGAGGATCCCACTTTATATACACATTCTTAAATGAGCGTTTATTGAAAATTATTGAGAAACACTGTTTACAGTTTCGTCTATAATATTTTAAAATAGGTATGTACACCTTTAAAGGTAGATCATTTTAATTAATATTAATTGCAATCACTGAATATATATAAAAACTGATTAGTTGAGTTATGCCTGAGGAAGCAGATTCGTTCTGTGAAAGTACCACTGTTTTTGTATGTACTAGCGCTGATTATTAAATTCATCAAGTTCATTTGTGGTTTTGGTGTAGCTTCATTTTGTTGTTTGCTTATATCATATGCTGCAGATGGAGCAAGTAGAGCTGCAAGTTCAGGCATCTCTATCAGGAAGCAGGCCTGGATGCGCCTCTGCGACTTTGTGGAATCTTTCAGATCTTCCTTTGTTAATGCCCCATTTGACGGCTCATCCCTGTTTGGGCCTAAAGTAAAAGAGACACTCACCAGGTGTAAAAAGGAGAGTAATACTTTGTCTCCCATTTTTCTGCTCCTACCAGACCCTTCCCCATAGGTCAGAGAGGCAGCAGAAAGATGTGGTTCAGCAGACCCCAAAGATCTTACCAAGACATGCAAGGTGAAATTTCTCCGCGAGGCAGAGGGGGGAACATAACGGAAGACACCACCATCGTGGCAGAGGAGGTCTGCAGAATCAGGGCTCCAGAGATACTTCTTTGACAGACCCTTTCAGCGCGCCTGAAGAAGTACCCGATTGTCCAGCTATAGAGGCAGTCAGGGGGCATTTGTCCTTGCACATAGCAACCTGGCAAAACAACTACAGACAAATGGGTACTGGATGTCTTTCCAGAGGATATATAATTCCCTTCTCTCTCCCCGTCCTTGTCAGAAAATCAGTTCCAGATGTTCCACCCAGTCAGCAGGAACAAGCAACATTAGAGGTTCAAAAGTTGCTAAACAAAAGAGTCATCCAAGAAGTCCCCACAGACCAGAAAGGATCCGGAAATTACTCAAGATTCTTTTTGGTACCAAAAAAAACAGGGGACTGGAGAACCATTTTAGATCTCAACAATTTAAACAAATTTGTAAAAAAAAAACAAAGCTCCAGATGGTAACACTTTTGCCGATACTTCCATTTTTGGAAAAAGAGAGTTGGATGTGCTCTATAGACCTGGAAGACACGTACTACCATATATTAATAGAAAGATTGTCAAGAAGGTACTTGCGCTTTCAGCTAGGAGCCAGTCATTATCAGTTCCGAGTCCTGCCCTTGAGTCGTACCACAGTCCCCAGGTTGTTCACCAAATGTGTTGCAGTGACAGCGGCTCACGTGAGGTGCCGAGGAGTCCAAGTGCTTCTCTATCTAGAAGACTGGCTCATTGCCACCCTAACCAGGCATCTACTGCTACAAGCCAAGGACTACATTCAAATTTACGCCTCTCTAGGCATCATGATAAACTTCAAAAAAATCTGTTCTAGAGCAATTTCAATGCTTAAGCTTCAATGGAGCAGAATTAGACACTAATTCCTTGATTGCAAAACTTCCCCAAGAAAGACTGCAAGATCTTCTCTACCACATTCGATGTCTAATCAGAAAATCCCTCCCAGCAGCAAAACAAGTTCTACAAGTATTAGGGAAGCTGGCAGCTTCAATAATCCTTGTCCTGCATGCATGCCACCACATGAGAATATTACAGTGGCTACTATCAACTTAGTGGTTCTTTCTGGAACTTCCCATGTCTCACAAGATTCTGATTACAAACACATGCAAAAGGGACCTCCAATGGTGGATCCATTCTCTTCTAGTCTGTCAGGGAAGACCATTCATTCCATCCCAACCGGTAGCAACTGTGACCACAGATGCTTCCCAGATTTGGGGGGGGGGGAATTATCTGGGAAAGACAGTCCAAGGTATCTGGCAAGATCACGAGGCTCACCTGCACATAAATGTCCCAGAAATGAGAGCTGTGCTTCTAGCATTGCAAGCATTTCAGCGCTCTCTTCCAATAGGAATGATAGCAATCCTGTCGGACAACATTTCCATAGTGTGGTACATAAACAAGCAAGGAGGAACCAGATCTTACCAACTGTGTCGAGAAGCATTAAGAGTTTGGCAATGGATGACTAACTCCAACTGCTTTCTAGTTGCAACACACATCCCAGGGAAATCCAACGTGATTGCAGACCAATTGAGCAGAGCCATGCTTTCAATCAGAAAGTAGTGTAGACTATTTTCCAAAAGTGGGGCCAGCCTTGCTGCGATCTCTTTGCCTCCCCAACCAATGCTAAATACAGCAACTACTTTGCCATGATTGCTCCAGAGGGGGAGTCATTGAGGGATGCAATTGTTCACGATTGGCCTCCGGGACTACTGTATGCTTTTCCTCCTATTACCTTGATTCCCAAATTGTTACAGAAGGCAAACTCTTTGGAGACCACCATAATCCTCATCCCCCTCATTGACCTCAACAAATTTGGTTCCCCTTTCTAGGGCCCCATCTTCTGGAAGAACCATGGATTCTGGATCCAACTCTGGACCTGTTGACACACCCATCAGGAATGCTTCACCCAACCTTCAGAATCTCAATTTGACAGCTTGGCTGCTCCAATTCTCTTAATTGCCAGGTTTCCCCTTTTGTCTTCTCCAATGAAGAAAATGTTATTATCTTCTCACAAATCCTCCACATGAAAACTTTTACACCAACAAGTGGAAAAGATTCACTGTTTGGACTGAGAGTCACTAATTAGACCCCTTTTCTGGTCCAATTAGTACCATCTTGGAGTTTCTTACAAAACTATTCCATGAGGGTGCAGCTGCTTTCACTATCAGTTTCTTTAGTTGCAATTTCAAATTTTCATATAGGCCAAAATGACCCTCCCATCGTGTCACACAGACTTTGTAAAACCTTTTTGAAAGATGTATTATTACTAGGACCCCCATACAAGAATCCTTCTACTCCCTGGGACCTTAATTTCATTCTTACTCAGTTAGTTTCCACTCCCTTTGAACCTTCAGCAACTTCAGATTTAAAATTCATGACCTGGAAAACCTTATTCCTAGTAGCAATTTCGATAGGGTGTCAGAATTACAAGCTCTCTCTATAAAGCCTCCATACCTCATTTTCCACAAAGACAGCGTGTCCTTATGAACAAATCCTACCTTTCTCCACAAAGTGATTTCAAAATCAAATTTGAACCAATCTTTTGTGCTGCCAGTTTTCTTCTCTAACTATCAAAACAAAGAAGAATATACCTTGCATTTCCTTGATGTACATCGACAATTCAGATTTACTTGCAAAGAACTTCTGATTTCAGCATATCTGACCAATTATTTATATCCCATTTAGATACCCGAACAGGCCTTCCAGTTACAAAGGTTACCTTGTCAAGCTGGCTATCCCAGTGCATTTCCTTTGTATATAAGTCTAGGAACAAACCAATACCATTTCCAATCAGAGCCCATACTACCAGATCAATAGCTATGTCTGCAGCATTCCAAGCGAGAATGCCACTAGATACTATCTGTGCTTCAGCCACGTGGGCTAATGTGCATACCTTTATCACTCATTACAAGGTAGATTTGGCCTCCAGGAGTAGGGCTGCCTTTCGTTCTATGCTTCTGAGAAATATTCTCCCATGAGCTTCCCAAGAGCCAGGTTGCTTGGGACGCAGTCCCCAACTGTGAGAATAAGACGAGATTGACAACATCACATAAAGAAGTTATGTACTCACCATAACGTTCCATGTGTGTTGTCCATCTCATCCCTTATTCTCACATCCCACCGCCCAACCCCCTTCCTTAATCTGGTAGAGTGAGAAGATATTCCTTGGAGTGCCTTCTTGCTGATATTGGCTGCATCTTTGTATATTTACTTTCTTGTAAGGGATTTACATTATGGCTATGTAGTTTGTAAGGGGGCAAACAAGATCTGAGGTATTATCGAGCTGCATCATGGGAAGGGATGAGCTTGGTTAAAGTCCTCCAGCTAGCAAACAGGAAACATGCCAATACTGATCCGATGGATCGGATGAGACCCCAACTGTGAGAATAAGGGACGAGAGGGACAACAGACATGGAACGTTATGGTGAGTATATAACTTCTTTTTTCGCAAAGTTTGGTTATTCAGAGACTTGTTGTGCTATTGGGCAAAGTCACAAATACTGGCGTAAATTTCTGGCATATGTGTAGATGTGTGTGTTCTTGTATATTTGCAAGACCCTTCATTGGCATGTGTTAATATGGCAGACAGATTTTGAAAGTGCTCACCACTTGTATTTGATCAGAATATTGCAGAGAATGAGAGAATATTTGAGCAGGAGTACAATATTTTTATACAAGCAGCTTATTCTGCCAAAGATGCACACACCAGGGCATTCATTTTGTTAAGCCTAGCTGGGTCAGAGGCTATTGAAAGGGAGCATTCATTTGTGTCTGCACCAGCAGTATATGAGGGAGAAGGTGAAAATTGTCATATTGTTGTACAGGCCGAATCAAGGGAAGACCCTGAGTGTTTGAAGCGCAAATTCAGGGAAATGTGCAACCCCCCCAGACGAATATTAGAGTCTATGTCAATTATTTGAACGGTTAAAATGTCGAACGTTATATGGTCGAGACCATATGTTCGACATTTCAAGTGTTCGAGGGTTGACTTTTAACAGCGCTGTATGGTGCTGAATGGGAGAATTTTCCTTTTCTGCAATGAAGTGCCATCTCAGAGTTGGTATATTTAAGTAGGGGTGTGGGGGGTGCAGGGAGGCTTGCCGCCCCCCCCCCCCGCTCGCACTGTTAGTGTATGTTTTTCTTTTTTCTTTTTTTTATTAGATATTCGAACTTCCAAATATCGAACATATGGTCTCGACCATATGGTATTCGACATTTTGGAAGTTTGAATATTTGACATAGACCCGAATATTACACTGGAGAGGCATTTGTTTTACACAAGAGATCAGAAACCAAGAAAGCTAAAATGTGTCGGTTTGGTGACTTGAAAGATGAGTTAATAAAGGACAGACTTGTATGTGGTATCAATAGTGCTGCTGTGAGAAAGAGTTTGCTTCATGACAGTGATTTAACATTGAGTAAAGCCATTGCGATTTGTCAAATCCATGAAGTTACAGAAAGGCACACAAGTGTGCTTGCAAGTGACAAGAGCATGGTTTCAGCAGACTCTAGAGTAAATGTAGATAGCATGCAACACATGGCAAACAGAAGCAGGCCTAAGCACATGGCAGCCACAGCCCCTGCTGGTTCACCAGGGAAGCCACGTAATTTTCCAGCAAGTTCTAAGAAAGGAGCATGCTCAGTGCAGTACAAGCGTGAAGCAGCAAAACCCAAATCCAGCTTTATTGTTAACTGTTGCAATTGTGATGCCAGTCATGAGTCTAGAAGAGAGAGATGCGCAGCATTTAGACAGCAATCTCACAAGTGTAAAAAAATAGAACCTTTTCAAAAAATATGCAAATCAAGTAAGCCCCACACAGTTATAAAGAAGGGTCACGCAAAAAAGCAAATTGAGCATGTAGACAGCAACTCCACTTTCTATGTAGATGGTGTATCAGTAATTGGTGAAAAGGTTGATGCAGTGAATTTGTTGGCAAAGAGCGAAGTGTTTTTTTACTGTCCAGATCAATGGTAATTCCACCGAGCTCAAAGTAGACACCGGTTCAAAGTGCAATGTTATATCAGCAGACACGTTTGCTAAGGTGAGAACTAATGAACAACTCACTGTGGCTAGTAGTGAGAAACTTGTTGCTTATGGAGTTGAAGAAATTCAAACTGAAGGCAAAGTAGTGCTTTTATATTATTTGGCTAGGAACTGTTACAGCTTGTCATTCTATGTAGTTTGAAGACCTTTGCAGTCATTATTGTGTCTCAGAGACAGTCTGAGAATGAATCTGCTTTATTTTACCAAAGAAGTTTATCATATAAGCGCATATCCTAGTTTCAATTTTTTCTGAAGCCATTTTCTCAGAATATGCTGATGTTTTCGATGACAAGTTGGACAAAGTTCCAGTTGTATATTCTATGAAGTTAGACCCAGAGGTTAATCCAGTAATCAGACCAGCAAGAAAAGTTCCGATAGCTATGCAGGATAAAGTCAAAGCTCAGCTGGATAAAATGGTGCAGCAACTTGTAATTTGTCCAGTTACAGAACCAACTGAATGGGTGTCATACATGGTAGCATCTCACAAAAAAGGCTCAGATGAAATCAGAATATTTATTGACACAAGAGATTTGAATAAAGCATTGAAGGGACCTCATCATCCAATGCGTACAGTTGAAGAGTTCACAGCTCTAATACCGAATGCCACTGTTTTTTCTGTCTTGGATGCAAAGAGTTCATTTTGGCAAGTGATGCTTGATCACAAATCCTCATTACTAAACACTTTCGGAACCCCGTTTGGCAGATATAGATTCTTGAGAATATTATTTGGAATAAATTCTGTGAGTGAAGTCTTCCAGCGTGCAATGGAGCAAATTTTTTCAGGTTATCCTTGTGCCATAATAGTAGATGATTATTGGTTGGAGGTAACAGTGAAGCAGAGCATGACAGAAACCTTAAGAGAGTTCTAGATAGAACACGTGAAGTGAGCTTAAAGCTCAATCCACTGAAGTGTAAATTCAGACTACCAGAAGTAACATGTGTAGGTCATTTTTTACCAGCACTGGCTTAAGACCAGCCCCATCCAAACAAGTAGCTATTCTTGAGATGTCAGCACCAGGTAATATTCAAGCTCTACAGCATTTTCTTGGCATGGGCAACTACTTAAGCAAGTTCATACCAGACCTTAGCAAGTTGACAGCACCCTTAAGAGAGATGACGCTTAAAAATGTTACATGATCTTGGCTGGAACAGCACCAGAAAGCATTTGAAGACCCTAGGCAAAAAAAATTGCCACCCCACCTACATTGATACTATGATGTCAATAAACCAGTCACTTGTTCCTGTGATGCTTCATAATTTGGTCTTGGTGCAGTTATTCTTTAGGAAGGCAGACTGGTAGCCTCTGCATCTAGAACACTTACCCAAACTGAGATGCATTATGCTCAAATTGAGAAAGAACTTTTGGCAATAGTGTTTGCATGTTCAAAGTTTCGTGATTATATCTGTGATCGACTTATTCAGATTGAAACTGATCGCCGACCTCTAGTTACTATTCCAAAGAAGCCTATGCATTCAGCTTCAGCAAGATTACAAGGAATGATGATCAAATTGCAAAAGTACAACTTCAAAATGGTCTGTACAAAAGGAAAACTTCTTTTTCTGGCTGATACCTTATCCAGTTCGCTCAGAGACACAACGGAACAGCTGAACAGCTTGACGCAGAGAATTTTCACTTTAACATAATGGCAATGCATAATTTTTCTACCACAAGACTTGATGAGCTGAGAGATCATACAAAGACTGATCCAATTTTGCAAAAGCTCAACCACTACATTAATGTTGGATGGCCATCAAAGCAATATAGTGTACTACCTGAAGTGCAAACCTATTTCCCTTACAGAGATGTGGTGTTGATGGAAGATGGTATTATTTTCTATGGTCCTAAAATTGTTGTTCCTGCTTCCTTACAACATGAGTATATCCAGATTTTGCATTGTGGTCACTCATGTTCAGAATCTACCAAAAGAAGGGTGAGAGAACTAGTATTTTGGCCGGGTCTACTTCATGATGTCGAAAGCCGACAATATCGAAGCTGTCGGCACCACAACATCGAAAGTGCAGAACATCGTGCAGGTAAACGGAAATCTCCATAGGGGGAGATTTCCATTTACCTCAATGTAGTGCAGTCTCAGAGTTGGAATATTTAAGTAGGGGGGTTGTGGGGGGTGCAGGGGGCTTGCCCCCCTTCCTACGCTAGTTAGTTTTTATTTATGTTTGCTTTTTGTTTTTTAAGTGTTAGTCGATGTTTTACTACATCGATCACTAGAGGTCGACCTTTAGTGATTCGATGTAGTAAGATTTCGATAACGTGATATAGACGCTTTTGGCTTTCACTAGTGAAAGACATTGATAAAGTACTTTCTTCTTGTTAGGTAGGCAATAGTACTAAACCGGATTTGCAAAGAGAACCACTTCAGCTAATTCAAGTTCCTGAACTACCTTGGTCAACAATAGCCATTGACGTATTCAAGTGGAATAATCAACACTACTTGGTATTGGTAGACTTAGAGAAAGCATATGACAGGGTGCCTAGAGAGGAGTTGTGGTATTGTATGAGGAAGTCGGGAGTGTCAGAGAAGTATGTAAGAGTGGTACAGGATATGTACGAGGGTAGTGTGACAGCGGTGAGGTCTGCAGTGGGAGTGATGGATGAGTTTAAGGTGGAGGTGGGATTACATCAAGGACCAGCTCTGAGCCCTTTCTTATTTGCAGTGGTGATGGACAGGTTAACAGATGAGATCAGATAGGGGTCCCCGTGGACTATGATGTTTGCAGATGACGTGATCTGTAGTGAGAGTAGGGAACAGGTGGAGGAGACCCTGGAGAGATGGAGATGTGCTCTAGAGAGAAGAGGAATGAAGGTCAGCAGGACTAAGACAGAATATATGCGTGTGAATTAGAGGGAGGATAGAGGAATGGTGGGGATGCAAGGAGTAGAGTTGGCGAAAGTGGATGAGTTTAAATACTTGGGATCAATAGTTCAGAGTAATGATGAATGTGGAAGAGAGGTGAAGAAGAGAGTACAGGCAGGATGGAGTGGGTGGAGAAGAGTGTCAGGAGTGATTTGTGACAGACGAGTACCAGTAAGAGTGTAAGGGAAGGTCTACAAGAGGGTAGTGAGACCAGCTATATTATATGGGTTGGAGACAATGGCATTGATAAAAAGGCAGGAGTTAGAGCTGGATGTGGCAGAGTTAAAGATGTTAAGATTTGCACTGGGTGTGACGAGGGTGGACAGGATTAGGAATAAGTATATTAGAGGTTCAGCCCAGGTTGGAAGGTTTGGAGACAAAGCCAGAGAGGCAAGATTACGTTGGTTTGGACATGTGCTGAGGAGGGATGCTGAGTATATTGGGGAAAAAAGATGCTAAGGATGAAACTACCAGGTAGCAGGAAAAGAGGATGGCCTAAGATAAGGTTTATGGATGTGGTGAGAGAGGACATGCAGGTGGTTGGTGTGCCAGAGCAAGATGCAGAGGACAGGAAGAAATGGAACAGATGATCCACTGTAGTGACCCCTAACAGAAACAGCCAAAAGAAGATGATGATGACTTGGTATTGGTAGACTCCTATTCAAACTGGTTTGAGATTGATTTACTACCCAATCTAGCATCCACTACTTTTATCACTAAGTTGAAACATCATTTCTCAGTCCATGGTAGTCCACACAAAGTTATTTCTGACAATGGGACTCAATTTACTAGTTAGTTGTTTCAGACATTTGCAAGAGAATGGGACTTTGCACATGTTACTAGTAGTCTGGAGTATCCACAGTCAAATGGACTAGCTGAATGTGCCATGCAGAGTGCAAAGCAATTACTTAAAAGTCAAAGCATGATAATACCCATGTCTTTTTGAATTTACTTAATCTCAGAAACATACCCTGTGATGATATACTGGTCTTGCCTGCTTAGAGACTTCTATCCAGACAAACCAGAACAACACTGCCTATAAGTTCCAGTATATTGAGGCATAAAGCTAAGAACAACAGAACCATCAGAGCCCAATTATTCAGGAAGCTTTCTTTCCAGAAGTCCAGTTATGATAAATTTAGCAGATTTCTTCATCCATTCAAAGAAGAAGAGACAGTGACAATACAAATTGCAAAAGGTTTAGACCGGATTGGTCAAGTAACAGGTACATGTACCGAGCTGAGATCCTGCTTCGTAGAATCTGAGGGTGTGGAGTACAGGAGAAATCACAGACATCTTCTTCCTGTACCAAAATCATTATCGCAGCATTGTTCCTGTGATACAGACTCTAGATCTCAGAGCAATCCAGACAATGTTCCCATTCCTGAACGTATTTTAATGTCTACTTCCATTCCTGAGGATGTTCCTGATATTCCTAAGGCTGAACATTCAACAGAGACAGTTCCAGTTGCTAAGGCTAATTCTCAGTTTTATGTCACATGATTTGGTCGTAGTGCCAGACCCAGTGTGAAATACACAGTGACCTGGACATAATTGTATATGTGTACCTAGTTCTGTACAATTGCATGGCAAAGAACTATTTGTACTGTTTGTATGTCAACTGATATTCTCAGCATTGCATGGTCAATTTCTCAAAGAGGGAGGATGTAGAACAGTGTGTGTGTGTGTGTGTGTGTGTGTGTGTGTGTGTGTGTGTGTGTGTGTGTGTGTGTGTGTGTGTGTGTGCTGTATGTTTAAGAAGCATATCAAGGACTGAACATGCACATATAAACGGCAGGCACATACTCAGTGCCATTTTGAAAGTGCAGCCAGAGAGTGAGCATGTATGATGAATGTAGCTAGTTGTATATAAGTTACCTAAACCTAAATTAAAATTAATAAGCTTCAATTGTGATGCGTTTGTACATAATAAAGCTGCTTGAACAGAACCGACAAAGACTTGTCTATTACATCCTGACTAGATGAGCGTCAGTAGTGTTAGTAAGAAAAAACTTTCTCCTTCCTGTTCCCCTCCCCAAAGCATTTTTTGAACATTAATGACATGAAGTAGGGCATATGCTTTAGACCCCCCACAAGTCCAACGAATTCTGAAAAAGTCCAATATTTCCAGATTTTCTTGTTCTGTCATATTTCACACACACAATTATTGCATTGTAATCCCACTTTAAATTACTGGTTTTATTACACGTCATCTCTATCTCCCAAATCCTGTCTCATCTTCATTTCCAATGTACTCTCGATTCTTCTAGTCAGCTCTCATGCTTCCTTCACACCAACATTTTCCATTGAAACATTGGAAAAAGTTTCACAGGTACAGTCTGTCTGTGGTGTTTATTACCAGAAGAACAAGAAGCAGAATCTGTTTCTGTTTCACAGCTCACTTTTTGTTGGACAAATGTTTATATTTCCTTCTTAGCATGTATTTCATCAAAAAACAATTTTGTCCCTCCAGGGAAGAATACTTTAAAGACAGCTGGGTACAACAGTTTGAATCTCACACCTGCATCTTGACATTCTCTGAATAGTGGAATAAATGTGCTTCTTATCTTCTGCCTGGTGTACAGTGAGTAATCATTCTCCACAAGCACTCTGCTGTTTTCCATTTTTAGTACTTTGTCCCTCTGCCACAGTTTTGTCAAAATCAACTCCTTCTGCTGGAAGGATTGCATCTTTACTATTAAAAGTCTAGATTTTGCTTTCTCATAGCCAGGTATGGAGCATAAACACAATGTGCCCTTTCAGCTAACAACTCGTGCTGTGGAATACTAGTCCAGTTGTTTATTTGTGCTTTCATAAAATTCATGCAGTCTTTTCCTTCCATCTTCTGTGGTATAGCAGGTTTTCTCTAGGTGCTTTGTCCTCTAATTCTATTATTTTTTGAAACATCTATTCCTGAGCAGTCTCATAGTCAGCCAGCCTTTTCTTCATTTTGACCTCTGATTTT
The DNA here is from genome assembly GCF_019279795.1 of Protopterus annectens. NCBI lineage: Eukaryota > Metazoa > Chordata > Ceratodontiformes > Protopteridae > Protopterus > Protopterus annectens. The sequence goes on from NC_056737.1 coordinate 1,126,866,328, forward strand.
TGCAGCTTTATCACCTTATCTGAATATTTGTTTAAAGCTTCTTCCATTTTTTCCACCCATTTGTTGTTTGTGTTGAAATACTCCATCATTGTTTCATTTATTTTAACCAGGTCTGTGTGCAGTTGTGTTAGATCTTCCTCTAAGTTGCTGGAATTCATGTCTGGAAGTTGCATTGCTTTTTGCTGAACAGCTACAGAACTTTTCCCGGTTAGTGTTTCTTCCTCACTTTTTGCAGCTGATTTTTTTCCAGGTCCTCTGTATTTCTTTTTTTTTCTGACATCCAGACAGTATAGCTACTAGCCAGTTATTGAAATTTACACATAAAAACAAGTCTGATCCTCTCTGCCGAGTTTCTGTTTTCACACTGGGAGAGCTAGAATTAAGCTGTTATTCAATGTGCAGCCGTCTTGGAAAGCCAGTTATGAGGACCCTTAACTGTCAGTTCAACATGATAAAATACCAGCAGACCATTCTGGATCAGTTTAATCAAAAACTTAAAACCCTTGAAGACAAGAATCTTTCCAAAGAATTACTGGACCTATGTCACTCTAGCTCTCAGTTTGCTAGGCCTTCCTTACACTGTGGCTATGATGCTGTGAAAGCTTCCATCCGGGCTGCAGTTACTGGTTCTTTTATTAGATGACATGCATGGCCAAGCGAACAATCCCTCCCTGAGCATGTCAAGTCAAATCTTTTGGATGCATCCCCCACTGACAAGGATTTCCTATTTGGATCCAAAGCTGAGGCTGCACAAAGCTAAATCCAAGCAAATTGTTAAAGATTTCCTTCAGGTTCAGCCTCCTGAATTCAGTAGGAACCTCCCCTCAAAACACTGGTAATTTTCTTCACAATCCAAAACCAGGCAGAGAAAGCCACATATGGAAAGGACACAAAGGCAACAACAACACAGACCCAGGTTGTAGACTTCAGAAACTTCCAGGCAATTAAGTTCTAGGCTACAGGCCCCTGCCAGAGAGCAACAATGACTCATCAATCTCAGTCTCTCTGCCCCCCCTTCCCTCCCCTTCCCTCCTCCCACAAGAGTAGGAGGAAGACTATCCCTTTTCAAAGAAAATTGGTCTCTCATCGCTTTGGACAGGTTGGTTGTAAGCTTTATTTCAAATGGTTACAGGCACACTTTCAAAGAACCACTAAAGTGCTGAGGTTATCCAGACAGTCCTCCAAACCAAAGGACAGAGGCCCTTTCCCAAATTCAGGATTTGTGGTCCCAGGGTTCAGTGGAACCAGTTCCAGAACATCAAAAAGGAAAGCGTTTCTACTCCAGGCTATTTCTGGTTCCCAGAAAGGGAAGCTGTTGGTGTCTCATTCTAGGCCTGTCTGCCCTCAATCAGTTCCTGTTGGTTCCAAAATTCAAAATGTTAACTTTTCAAAAGCTGTTACCCATGATATCCCCACAGACCTTCATGGTCACCCTGGATCTAGAAGAAGCCTACTTGTACATTCCCATAGAGGAATCGCACAGAAGCTTTTTATGTTTCAGAACAGATACCAGTCACGATCAATTTTCTGCTATGCCCTTTGGCTTGTCTACAGCTCCCAGGGTCTTCACAAAGTGCTTAGCCCCTATGATTGCCTTTTATAGGACCAGAGGGGTCCAACTCTACCCCTACCTGGATGATTGCCTAATACAGACCATGAGTCTTTCAAAACTCCATTCAGATCTGGTGTTCACCCAGAATGTTTTGACCTCCCTGGGCTTCACCATAAATCAATACAAATCAAGCAGACCCTTCTACCAGGATTGTCTTCCTGGGGGCTCTTCTGGACTCATCCCTTCAAAAGGCCTTCCTACCTCCAGACAAGGTCTGTTTTCTGACCCAGTACTTCCTAAAGATCATGCAGAGACAATGCCTTACAGTCCATAGAGAGTTCCTGAGAGCACTGGGCTACATGGCATCTTGCATCCTCTTGGTACCTCTGGTCAGGCTGCACATGAAGAAACACCAGTGGTACCTCAAAATGTGTAGTGCCAGTATGCACAGCCCCTCTCAACCAAGATACAACTGATCCCTTATCTCATGGAGGAATTTACATGGTGGGCACAAGCTTGTGATCAGAACCAGAGCCTTCATTTCAGGTTGTCAAAACAAGAGCAAATCCACACCATGGATGCCTCAGATACAGCTTGGAGGGCCCATTTCAAACACTTCCAGACCAAAAGAAAGTGGGAACATCAGTTCAAAGACAAACACATAAACTAGAAGGAAATTATGACGGTTCAAAAGGCCTGGTAGCATTCAGAGAAAAATGGCAACACCACAGTCATGTGGTACATAAACAAGCAGGGGGGTACTCACTCCTACCCTCTTTGTCACATAGCAATCTAAGTTTGGGAGACTGCTCACTCCCTGGGGTTACACCTTTTGGTGCAATACCTTCCAGGTGCTCAAAACCTTCTAGTGGATCACCTTAGCAGAAACTTGATGGACCCCCATGATTGACATCTGCATCAGGAAACATTTCTCAGCATAACCAAAAAATTGGGAGTTCCCCAAATAGACATTTTTGCCACTAGGGAAAATTCTCAACTGAAAACAGTATGCTCCTGGTGCAACCTACCCTCAGCCTGGAAGACATATGCATTTTCTTTCCTTTGTACTCACCTTTTCATGCCTGCATTCCTCCCCTTACCTCTGCTTCCTCGGGTGCTTCTAAAAATAAAGGAAGAGGGGGCAAGGGCAATACCTATAGCCCCAGACTGGGCTAGGCAACACTGGTACCCTCTGCTACCCGACCAAACCAATGAGAAACCGTGGCAGTTACCTCAGAGAGTGAACCTTCTGTCTTAGGGCAAGGGAAAGATTGTGCATCCTAACCTGCCAACACTCAAACACTCATGGTTAATTCCACAGCATCCTGCACAGGTCCTGCCCTAAGCAAGTAGGTTCAAGGCATCCTTAAACAGGCCAGAAGGACCAGTACTAGGATATCTTACACAGCTAAGTGGAGAAGGTTTTCCATTTGGTGTCAACAACAGGGCCACAACTTTCTCTTGGCCAAGATCTCTATCATTGTAGACTACCGGGCTAATCTGGTTAACAAGGGCCTGTCTTATTCCTCCATTAAAATTCATGGCATCTGCCATTTCGGCCATATACTTGCTCTTCCTCCTGTTTTTCCTCATCCCCCTTTCTGGCAATGTCTCAGGGGAATGATTCACATCAGACCTCCCAGAAGACAGCCTATCCCTCCATGGGACCTCAATTTTGTTCTGGGAAAACTGACCTCACCTCCTTTCGAACTAGCAGCTTCTACCTTAAAGTTTCTAACTTAGAAAACTACCCTTTTGCTGGCTTTACTTCTGCTAGAAGAGTCTCTTTGCTGCAGGCTGTCATGGTGGGGTTTATATTACCCTGTCGACAGGGCTGTTCATTGAACGCCCGTATGTAGACATATGTAGACTGAAATACCTAAATGTCGAACAGCCACAAAAAGTGATTTTTTCCCAGGGAAAAAAAATGTTGGGCCGTTGTCGGGAATCTGCGGTTTCCTCCACTGTAGTGCGATCTCAGAGTTGGTATATTTAAGTATGGGGGTGTGGGGGGGTGAAGCCTCCTACTTCATTGTGTCTGTTGGTTTGTTTTGTTTTTTGTTGGCCCAGCGATTTTTTTTTTCCCTGGGAAAAAAATAACTTTTGTGGCTGTTTGACATTTAGGTATTTCGGTGTACATGTGTCGATGTAAGGACGTTCAATGAACAGCCCTGTTGACATGGTAATATAGACCCTCATGGTGGTGGAACCATTCTTCATCTTCCATCTAGACAGGGTCTCCCTCAGGACCATCACTTCCTTTATGCCCAAGGTGGTGACAGACACATCACTGATTCAAGCCATACACCTGCCTACCTTCTTTCCCAATACTCAGAACCAGGGGAAAATAATTTTTCATTCCTTGGATGTACATAGGCAGTTCCATTCTATCGTGACAGAACTAAGACTTTGAGAAAATCAGACCAACTCTTTGTGGCCTTTGCCACCAGTTCTGAAGGAAAAACAGTTTCCAAACAGACTATCTCCAGATGGATCATACTGAATCAGTTTTTGCCTACATGAATAAATGCGTGTAGGAAGTAACCACCATGAAAGCCATCACTATAAGAGGTAATCAGAAGCCCTGGGTTACCAGGAATGTCTATGAGCTACTGAGGGAAAGAAACATAGCCTTCAGGACAAATGAGAAAGAAGGTTAAAGGCAGCCAGGTCAGATTTGAAAAAGGGCATCAGAGAGGCAAAGAGGTAGTATGGGAGGAAAATTCAGATCTGCTTCCAAGACATGAGGGACACAACAAACCGATGGCAGGGGATACAGCAGCTCATGGACTATAAGATTAAAACACCTCAATGAGATGACATCTTGGAATTCCTGAATGAACTGAACTCCTCCTTTGGCAGATTTGAGGAAAAAACCTCCACTGTACTTTCCAAAACAAACACTGACAAAGAGGAGATAGTGCTCACCTTAAACTCTGAGGAGGTGAGACTTCGGCTACTGAGCCAGATAACATACCTGGCAAGGTGTTGAAAGAGTGTGCTGATCAGTTATCTCTGGTACTGACAGACATCTTTAACTCATCCCTTGCTATGGAGAAAGTTCCCTCACGTTTCAAGGAAAAAAGAAGTTATGTACCTACCATAACGTTCCATGTTAGTTGTCTTCTTCTCGCCTTCTTTCTTGCTGGTTGGGTTCGGAGCCACTCGGCCATCTTCAAAAGCTTGAGAGCTGCTTACTGGCTCGTGGCCACCCCCTATCCCATGATGCCTGGCGCTAGATACCCAGATCTCATTTGGTAAGTCTAACTGCCAACATAAAAAGGAAAGAATCCTATCCTATAATATATAAAGCCTACCAGTGAGGCTACTGAGGAACAGCCAGAGAAGACTCAGCCAGTGAAAAACCATAAAGAACTCTTCTCGGTCCACTAGGATAGGGGGATGGAGGGTGGGATGCAAGAAAGAAGGCGAGAAAAAGACAACTAACATGGAACATTATGGTAGGTACATAACTTCTTTATGTTAAGTTGTCTATCTCGCCTTCATTCCTGCTGGTTGGGACAGCGTCCCTAGCACCTAAAATCCTGGGTGGCTCATTGGAACAAACTCTTCAGAACCATGGAACCAAAATCAGCTCTGCTCCTGGAGACCACATCCACTTTATATTGTGAAATGAAAGTATGTGGGTTGGCCCACGTAGCAGCTGCACAAATAGATTCCATGGGCAACCTAGCCTGAAAGGCCACAGAAGTGGCTAAAGCTCTGGTGGAATGACCTTTTGGTTTGACAGGCAACTCTTTATTCCTCAGTTGATAGATAAATGTGATAATCGTAGTCAACCACCTAGATAAGGTTACTTTTGAGACTGGAAGACCTTGTTTACCCTGAGCATAAGAGAGAAAAAGTTGGTCCGACTTCCTGATGTCCTTAGTTCTGTGCAAATAAAAGCGTAGTTGCCTATGAACATCTAATTGATGCAATTTATATTCTGCCCTGTTGGAGTGGTTGGGAAAAAACACAGGAAGGTCTATGGACTGATTCAAGTTATTTTCTGAAGAAACCTTAGCAAGGAAGGAAGGGTTAGTCCTGAGAGTAACCCTGTCATTGTGGAACACTAGGTACGGAGGACGGATACAGGAGGACGGATACAAAGAGCCTGAAGTTCCGAAACTGTTCTGGCTGAAGTAATAGCTACCAGAACGAGGGTTTTCCAAGATAAAAACTTCAAGGAACAGGATGCTGCAGGTTCAAAGGGGGGCAAAATTAGTGAAGCTAAAATCAAATTTAGATCCCACGGAGGAGGAGGATCTCTCACTGGGGGCCTGAGCAGAGTGGTCCCTTTGAGAAAGGCTTTACATAGCTTATGAGACATGATATTATTTTCCGACAGGCCAATGTTAAAATTTGAAATTGCAGCTAACTGAACTCTAATTGTAGCGGAAGCGGAACCAGCATGAAAGAGTTCCGCAAGAAATTCCAAAATATGGTGTACAGGGGCTGTAAAAGGGTCTATACTCTTGGCCTCTGCCCAGGAAGAAAAACGTTTCCACTTACTAGCATACGTTTTTCTAGTCGTAGACTTGTGCGACGATAAGATAATTTTGCGCACAGAGGGGGAGATATCAGGAAGCCTGGCTAATGTCAGAAGTGGAGCAACCAAGCAGTGATCTGGAGAGATTGCAGGGATTGATGCAGCCCGCCCAATTGATGGATCAGGAGGTCTGGAACTAGGTCCAGAGTCCAGGGCTGCTCGAGAAGATGATGATGCAAGAACGGAAACCATATCTGTCGTGGCCAGTAAGGAGCAATGAGGATCATTTTGCAACCCAATGCGGTAGCTTTCTGTATTAGCTTGGGAATTAGGGGAAATGGAGGGAATGCATAAAGAAGTCCCTGAGGCCAGTCGTGGACTAGAGCGTCTCTGGAGGAATGTCCGGGAAGTGGAAGGAGAGAAGAAATTGCTGCACTTGCTGTTGAAGGGAGTGGCAAAAAGGTCGCAGCAAGGTTGACCCCATTTGCGGAAGATTTGGTCCGCAACTACCTGATTCAGAGGCCACTCATGAGGCATGAGAATTGCTCTGCTGAGCCTGTCTTCTATGACGTTGGACCTCCCAGGGATGTGCATTGCGATCAGAAACCGTTGGGAAGAGATCACCCACTGCCAAAGCCTGAGTGCCTCTCGACATAGGGGATAGGACCTGGTTCCGCCCTGCTTGTTGATGTACCATACTACCGACATATTGTCCGTTTGAATTGCAATGGTCCAGGTAGGAAGAGAATCCTGAAGAGCTTGCAACGCTAGAAGCACGGCCCTCATCTCCAAGACGTTTATATGCAGATGGTGCTCGTGAGGTTGCCAGATGCCTTGGACTGTCCTGCCCTGATAATGCCCCCCCCACCCACTCAGGGAGGCATCCGTGGTTACCGTAGCAACTGGAGGTGGTGGGACAAAAGGTCTGCCTTGGGGCACTGATGTGGAGACCATCGACCATGCAAGGTGCTTTTTGCATGCTTCTGTGATCATAATCATGTGAGACATAGGAAGCTGCTGGAAGGACCATTGAGTGAAAAGAAGCCACTGGAGAATTCTCATGTGAAAACAAGCTAGAGGAACGAGTACGATCGCTGCTGCCATGAGACCTAGAGATTGGAGGACCAACCTGGCTTGAATTCTTTTGCATGCTAATAAAACCTGCACATGTTGGCGAATCACTAGTATTCTGTCTGGTGGAAGGCTCGAAAACATGTCTTTTGTATTTAAATTTGCGCCTATAAAGGTGATAGACTGACATGGCGACAATGCAGATTTTTCGAAATTTATTATACCTAGCCTGGAGCAAGTCTGGATAGTGTAGTCTCTGGCTAGCAGAAGTTGATGCCTGGTGGAAGCAGTGAGGAGCCAGTTGTCTAGATATGGAAACACCTGGAATCCTAACCATCTGAGATGAGCGGTAACTACTGCCATACAGTTGGTGAACACCCTGGGGGCTGTGGTGAGACCAAAGGGCAGAGCTCTGAACTGATAATGACTGGCTCCCAGCCGGAAGCGGAGGAATCTTCTGGAGCGCTTGTCCATTTTGATGTGTTAATACGCATCCTGAAGATCTATAGAGCACATCCAATTGTCCTGACCCAGAAAGGATAGAATGGACTGTAGTGTGACCATCCGAAACTTCGTTCTTCGAACAGACTTGTTTAGTCTGCTGAGATCCAGAATGGGTCTCCAGTCCCCTGTCTTTTTTGGCACCAAAAAGAACCTTGAGTAAGTTCCGGATCCTAGCTGGTCTGCTGGGACTTCCTGGATGACTCTCTTTCTTAGCAGTTTTGAAATTTCTTGGACTGCTTGATCCCTTAGATTGGGTGGAACATCTGGAAGGGACTTGTTTGACAGTAAGGGAGGGTGCAGAAAGGGAATTTTGTAGCCTCCAGATATAAGGGACTGTACCCAATTGTCTCGAGTTATATCTTGCCAGGCTTTTGGGTACAGTGATAATCTTCCCCCGACTGCCTCCAGAGGTGGGCAGTCGGGCAACCCTTCAGGGATGCTGAAAGGGCTTGTCAGAGAAGGATTCTCTGCTGCCCTGGTTTTGCGCACCCCTCTGCCACTGGGGCGGCGTCTGTTATTGTTCCCTCCTCTGCCCCTGGACGGGAACTCACCACGTGTGTCCAGCAAGGCTCCCTGAGATTTCTGGAACCACATCTTTCCACTCTTCTGACCCTTGGGATAGGGTCTGGAAGGAGTGGAAAAACGGACTCCCACGGCAGAGAGAGTCTTGCCTTCCTGCTCACACCTGGTAAGGGTATCCTTCACCTGTGATCCAAAAAGAGCAGATCTATCAAAGGGAGTATTGGTGAAAGACGCTCTGAAAGGTTCTGCAAAGTTACATAGCCGCATCCAAGCATGCCTCCACAGGGCAACGCCTGTGCCTGCGGCTGTACTCGCACCATCGGCCGCATAAGATAGCCTCATGGAGGAGTTCACAACTGTATTTAGAGTCGCCAGCTGGGAAGCTATCTTAGCCTGGGGCCCCTCAGCTGATGGATTTTGGAGGGTATCTCCAAGCTCTTTAAGGAGATCCCTCTGAAGACGGGTGAAGTGGCACAAATAATTCAGGGACCTCATGGAGAAGGTCGCTGAAGCGAACATCCGCTTCCCATATCTGTCCATCGTCCTAGACTCTTTATTAGGAGGATGAACGGATGAAGAAGTTTCAGCCAGCTCCTTTTTTGTGGCCGCCGCTACCACTATAGCATCAATGGGGATGCCCTTAGTCAAGAATTGTTTGTCCTCTGGTGCCGTTATGAATTTAGCAGGTCTCCTAGGGGTTGGTTCCATGGAATTTGGAGCCGACCACGCCCTTCGAGCCCGACAGACATCAGTGGGTCGAAGGGCGGAGACACTCAGGAGGTGGAAGGTCGGGAGCTAAACGCATCCAGGAATACCGACTCGTCCTCAGAAGGGGCTAGGGTATTCCAGTTCCCCCTCTGCCTAAGCATCTCAAGGATGTCTGAAAAGGAGACATCTTCAGAAGGGGATCTAGGGGACCCTTCCAAATCCTCCAAGTCGGTATCTGAGGTGACAGACTCAGGGGAGTCAATATGCTTCCTCTTGCATTTCCTCTTGCAAGGTGGCTCCTCTGAATGATCAGGGGAAGCCTCGGAAGAGGAAGATACACCCAAAGGGGTGATCTGGAGTGCTGGATCCCCACGCTTGGGGTCTGGAAGAGGGGCAGAGGCTGACACAGGCACCATAGGGGGAGGAGCCGATGGGGTTGATCATGGGGCTGACTCCGGGGCCAGCACACTCCCCATCACCTTGAAGGCGTCCCTGCCCGGACGCAGAGAGAGCTCCGGTTCTGAAGAAATCAGAATCCATCTTCGCACCGAGAGGGACGGCTCCGAGGCTGATGTTAGAGCCGAGCTCACCTGAGCCGAAGCACCAAGGGGGAGAACGGGGTCGGACAAGGGTCCGATGCCACTCGCCCCCTCGGAGCCGACGAGGGAGTCCCGGTGCCCAGATCCCTCCAGGGACAGTACCTTGGACGAGATTGGAGCCGATGACGGAACCGAAGGAAAAGGTATCGGAGCCGACGGTTCCACGACTCGAACCCCAATGAACTCTGGCTCCAAGCTCAAAGGAGGAGTCGGAGGAGGAATATCTGCAGACGTGGGTGGAGCAGACACCTGATGAGGGGGGCTGGACAACATTTTTGCTAGGGCCTGCGATTTTAACATTCTACTGACCACTCTTTCCACGTCATGGTCTGAAAGTCTCGAGGACCGAGAAGAGTGGGATGAGCGGTGACTACGTTCTGATTGGAGCAAAGGTGATGTCGGAGCCGAATGTATCAACTTCAGAGAAGGACATTTAGATCTTTTTCGACTCCCAGACGGCTCCGAGGAACGTGTCAGAGCTGACTGGGAGGGAGGAACATCATTTCCAGCCGGAACCGAGATAGATGGTACAAAAAAAATGAAGAGATATTCCCTTTTGCTGCGGTGAACTGTCCAATAAATAATCCACACACCAAAAGACAGCTAGTTCACCCAGGCTAACACTGTGCTGAAAAGCAAATAAACTGTCTGTGCAATCTAATAATAACAGTTCTGTTAAAATCCAGAACAAAAATAATAAAAATTAAGTCCCTTGTCCAATGATAAGCGCTTTCGAATAGTTTTTCTTCAGATCGTATAATCAAATGGGACATTCATCTGTATATATATAAGCCAGTCAGAATTATTCACCCAATGAGAATATCAGCACCAAAGTTCCAGCCAATCCATGTTTGGATTTCTCCATCTGATTTGCATAAACTGAGTTAACAGTCCCATTTTCTAAATGGATGCCTCACACAGCTCACTAATGTTCAGTACTAATGCAATATGCAAAGTAGGTGATGTTAGTAACCAATAGCACTTCCAAAAGAAGTAACAGGTGAAGCAGCTAGCTTTCATTCATACTTAGAAGCATGCCTCATACCAGTGTATTGGAGTCAGAATATGCTAAATAGGTGAACTAAACAGCTAATAGTGGTTTCCAAGAAACAACAAAACGCAAATCTGCTAGCCTTCATATATTCTTATTGAAACTTCTTTTCTTTTATCTAATTAACCCAAAAGAAGTTTTTCACATATCTCTGATATCCAGTGATGGGGATGACAAAAAAATGCAGGAAAGATATGGGCATATTAAACCACAAATAGCATATGTCGACAGCATCAAATCTTCCAATCTTGACACTAACATAATCGAAGATTAGAAGATTTGATGCTGTCGACATATGCTATTTGTGGTTTAATATGCCCATATCTTTCCTGCTCTGGTTTCATCTAAACAGAACTGAACAGCATGATAAACATCTGAACAGAGATGGTGGAATTTTAGTAAAAGTTCCCTATTGATCTTGAATGGATGGGATGAAGTCAGAATCTTATATATACTGACTTTGTATGGATGAAATGAAGTCTGAAACTTGCATACGTTGCTAGAGTGAAATAACATACTTATACTCTTCTCAGAAAAAACTTATAGGCAGTTACCATGTGAATTTATCGAGATACAAATGTGGCCCTGCAAGACATGGAGCCTTGACATTTATTGTCACTCAGCAATTGTCCTGTCATATCCCTGTTTTATAGGTTCATAGGTTCATACTAGGCTATCTGCCCTAGGGCATTTATAAGCCTAGCCAGAGTGTGTTTGGCTTTTGCCAGCCATTTTAAATTAATTTTGCTATGCCCTTTTTCGAGGTTAGTATACTGTGCCTCTGTCTAACAGTGACACAGAAGTGATACCCGAGGTAAACCTACAATCTCCCATCCACGCATCAAGATTCCTCTTGAAGAGAGTCAATGAGGGACTCTGCCTAACCTGGACTGGGATTTTATTCCAGAGTGAAGGGAGCCTCTGGGTTATGAATCTGTCCCTCCAGCATGTCCTATTTATTTCAGTGCTGAGGTTCAAGTCTCTCGAGCGCGTAGCTCGATGGGATTTGGATTTTCTGAGGTGCAGCATGTCCGGCATGGATTACCACCTATGTGCAGATGACTGCACACGGGGCGCCATAATCGACTCTCCAGCTGACACAAGCATCCTCCAAAAGGGCCTCATAGAAGCAGACAACTGGTGCCAGAGCCTTGGCCTCAAGCTAAAATCCAAAAAGTGTATGGTCATCCCCTTTGGCAAAAACAAAGTGCCCACAAATTACCACATAGGTGGTAATCCATTAAGTACAGAAGAAGTAATTAGGGACCTGGGGACCCAAGTTGATAGCAATCTCTCATTTGACAACCACGTGGCCAAAGTGGTTAGAAAAACATTTTATATAGCCCACCTAATCATGAAGGGATTCACATCTAGATCAGGGGAGGTCATCGTGCCTCTTTACTCATCCCTCATCAGGCCCATAATTGAGTACAATGCCCCTTTTGGGATGTACCTTACCAGACACCTGCAGCAACTGGAAAGACCCCAAAAGTACCTCACCAAGAGGATCAAAGGGCTCAAACAGATGCCATATGCTGCCTGGTTAAAGAAACTCCAGCTCTACTCAGTGGCATACCGCCTGCTCAGAGGCGATCTGTGCCTGAGCGATAAAGCCATGTCCAACCCAGAATTAATGGACATGCTGCACCTCAGAAAATCCAAATCCCATCGAGCTACGCGCTCGAGAGACTTGAACCTCAGCACTGAAATAAATAGGACATGCTGGAGGGACAGATTCATAACCCAGAGGCTCCCTTCATTCTGGAATAAAATCCCAGTCCAGGTTAGGCAGAATCCCTCATTGACTCTCTGCAAGAGGAATCTTGATGAGTGGATGGGAGATCATAGGTTTACCCCGGGTATCACTTCTGTGTCACTGTTAGACAGAGGCACAGTATACTAACCTCGAAAAAGGGCATAGCAAAATTAATCTAAAATGGGTGGCGAAAGCCAAACACACTCTGGCTAGGCTTATAAATGCCCTAGGGCAGATAGCCTAGTATGAACCTATGATACTGCCACCACCATGTTTCACCATGGGGATGGTGTTTTTTTGCTGATACGAAGTGTTGTTTTTGCACCAAACATACCTTTTGGAATTGTGGCCAAAAAGTTCAACCTTGGTCCTATCAGACCATAGCACATTTTCTCACATGCTTTTGGGAGACTTGATGTATTGTTTTGCAAATTTTAGCTGGGCCTGGATGTTTTTCTGTGTAAGAAAAGGCTTCCGTCTTGCAACCCTACCCCATAGCCCAGACATGGAGAATATGGGAGATTGTTGTCACATGTAGTACACAACCAGTACTTGCCAGAAATTCCTGCAGCTCCTTCAGTGTTGCTGCAGGTCTCTTGGCAGCCTCCCTGACCAATTTTCGTCTTGTCTTTTTATCAGTTTTGGGGGGGATATCCACTTCTTTGCAGTGTTACTGTTGTCCCATATTTTCTTCACTTTTTGATGACTGTCTTCACTGTGTTCCATGGTATATCCAATGCTGTGGAAATTTTTTGTACCCTTCTCCTGACTGATGCCTTTCAACAATGAGTTCCCTTTGATGCTTTGTAAGCTCTCTGTGAACCATGGCTTTTGCTGTAGCAGACAACTGAGTAAATGTCAGGAAAATCTTACTAGGACAGCTGTACTTTATTTGGGGTTAAACCCAAGAAGACTGAATGCTGTAATTAAATCAAACAAGGTATCAGTTTAAGGGTGTGCACACTTGCAACCAGCTTATTGTACATTTTTTTTACTTTTAATATTTTTCCCCTAACAGATTTGTTTCTTTTTCAATTGAATTGTACAGGTTATAGGTCACATTAAAGGTGGGAAAATTTTTGAAATGATTTAATGTGGTCTAATTTTTTTTATATCACAAAAACCTGGCATTTTAACAGGGGTGTGTAAACTTTTTATATCCACAGTATATATATGTATATATATATATATATATATATATATATATATATATATATATATATATATATTTGTTTTGTTTTTTATTGATTGGTCAGGGGTTAGAAGTTGGCTGATTCATATTCATAACACTTATCAGTTAAGATATTCTTAGGGCTTCCTTTCTGTACTACTTAAACTACAACACACACAATAGCAACTACTATTATTTTATGAAATTATGTCAGACATACTAAAACAGACAGTGAAGTATAAAACTGTTGCAGTCATGTTTTTTTTTTTATTTGAAGAAACTTAAAATGTATGTACTTCTCCATTTGATTTTCCATTTGCAACAGTTAATTACTATTGCTAATCTTCCATATGTAAAAATATTAGGAAAATATTTTGGAGAGGTGGCACACAATGCATCTTAAGGCAAGCTGTGTTTCGGACATGCTCTGGACATGGCCTGACTATGTGTAATCCATATTAGTATGCCGATTCAGAAATCTGTCTACATATTGTATGGGTTCAGTATAATAACACATGTAGTGATAATCATAAGAATCCTGACAGAACGAATGCTTACTAAACACCAAATGTGGTTTTCATTAATAAACTCTCGTAAGCTTTGATTCTGTGATATTAGATTATTTTATTACATTATTATAGTGGATTCATGCGTGAATGGGCGTACCTTCATTGAAGGTTGTGCGTCAGGGCTGGCAACTCGGCACGCAAAAATCTACTGCCAATCATTAGAGGACCGGAGTTCCGCTGTGGCGACCCCTAACCGGGAAAAGCCGAAAGACACAACAACAACAACATTATAGTAAGTGCTATTGGATTATTTTATTACATTATTATAGGTAAGTGCTAGGCAGTCAGTCTGCAGATTGGTACACACGTAGCCAAATCACTCCATTCAAAAGTTCCTTCTAGCTTCAAGGAGAGCAAAATAAGATAGACTAGGGGAGAATTTAAGGCTGTCCATGCCCCTAAAATGTCTGATAAGGTAAATAAGAGCCCCAGACCCAAAAACTCTTCTGTGGCAGTTTAATTCCTTGGACACATACATTCTAAAGAAGAACCATATGTCCGTATGTAGCTGGATTATGTGTGGGATTAATCACTTCTTGGGTGAGTATTTCCATTATTATACCATAACTGTTATAAATACTGTATAATATGTCCCCTTCTTTGTAGGTGTGGTAAGAAAATGTTTAAACTTGCAAATGTTGTATGGAATCCCTTTTCTTATACTTCTCCCATGTAATTTAGTGCAACTGAACAAGTTTGGTGAAATGTTTATTGTGAGAAATAGAAGCATGTTCTATTTGTCACCCTATTTAGACAGGCTAGACATGGTCAGATGGAAAAACATTATATTTTGATTGTGATGTAGTGGTGGTATGTGACAAATTATTAACAGAAATTTTCAATTGACATACACAGCATTTAGGAACAAATCAGTACAGATTAAAATTTTATAGTATTCTTTTCTGTCATAGTATATAGTTAATTAGTCATTTACCTTCACCATATTGTTGGCATTTTTTGTCAGATGTTCTAAATTCATTAATGTAGATATGCCTAGAAGACATGCCTTGTTGTGTTTTAGCCTGTGATATTGTTAACATGTTGTGAGATATTAATTTATCAATTATCAATTAATACAAAAATATTCTTACTTGATGCATTGAATAATGTTGATTTTATCTAGAAAAAATAGTTTTGTCAATTAACTGAATCAAAAAGTTGGTCTTCATGAATTGAAAAGCAAAATCCTTTTAGCAATTGCCATTACAAGATTGGTAGAATTTATGTACTGATTTCTTGTTTTAATTTTCTTTATTGTAGCAGTCTGTTTGCTTGTTTATTTATCTTTTTTTTTTTTATTCTAGTGGTTTGTTTATTTGCTTGTTTGTTTTCTTAGGGTTCAGGCACTTAGGCGGTGCGACACCCCCCTGTGAGACAGCTGGATGTGGACACATGGCAGGTTGGCAGTTTAGCTGCAGTGACAAATTCCTGCGGACAATTCCCTGTGGGAATACAGGAACCCCCTGCACCCTAACCACAGGTGGCAGACACAAACCCCCACAGTGATACACTCTGCACCCCCCTAGAAGCCACCATGTGCAACAGTCAGTGGAACATATGGCTGGCATAAGATGCCACGTGGTCATGAAAGCGGTAACGTGAAACCTGTGTACTGTGGGTAAAGCCTTTATTAACACAAACTGTAAAGTGATGTGTGTAGTGATTGGTGCGTACTAAACCCAAATATAGAAATGTGCCACAGCTCGGAGGAAATCCTGCACATCACTGTAGTCACACTTATGTTGCAAGATGTGCTTTAGGCGATGCTCCCTTATAACAATAGCCTTCCTACGCGGTGTCACAGGCATCCTCCTCAAAAGAGACTCCCATTGGGTATCTGTCAGGTTCTGTTCCTCCTCCAGAACCGACAGAAGGTCAGATAGCTGCCCAGTAGGGCGTCCCAGTAACACCTTCAGCTGACGATGCCATGCCTCCACCTGGTTATTTGTCCGCAGGAAGTCCATGTCACAGACATCACACACATTCCAAAACCTCAAAGGGTAGGATGATGGCAGTCATTGCTGTGCTGAGCAGTGGGATGCATACTTGCGTGGTCTGCCCCGCACATAATGATGGTCCAGAAATACGCCAGTAGGCTGAGCACAGTCTGGTAAAGTAGCCACAATGTCCAGAAATGCAGGGACAATGTCTTCCAGCAGTAGGAATGCCAACGCAATCAGCTTGCGGATGGCAATTGAGAAAACAGTGTCCGTACCATAGAGGGCTACAAGGTGGTGATGCTGGATCTGGCGCCAAATGATCTGTACAAAATGGAATAGGCACCCCTTCAGAATACTCTTAGGGAATGCCTTACGACTGGCACAGATCGCTGCCTTCTTGAAATCAGTCATAATATACTGTGGAGCCAAGGTGCATTCCTGTTCTGTGGCCATACCCTTCAATATCTCCCACATATTGTTGTATGCAGACTCTGACTTCCGTGTCATTAGACAGTACACCAGGGAGACGATCCTTGCTGAGGTGGGGGTGCCAATACATCCATGTAATGTATACAGCTGGTGACATATATCAGCCCGTGTGGGGAAGGTGCCATCCCCAAGAATGATGTCAGACCTGCACAGATCAGTTGGATTCTGTGATGTAGTAAGTAGAACCAAGGAATCAGTCCCATCCATATCAGACTTTCTACGGAGGATAAAGCTGCCACCAAGGAGTGGATACTGGCTGACATCAATATCCGCAAGTGTCGCTGGAGGTGTGGTCATGGATGCCCGTGCCCTCTGCCGTACCCTGGTTATGCTACGATGCAGGGTGGTACGGCAAGGCATCTCTTGTAGTACATTGTCATCCGCTGTGCCTAGGACACTCTGCATTAACAGGCTTGGCAGGTCACTGCCGGTTACCGCCCTCTGCCGCAGTTCTGCGAGCAGTGTAGCCACTTGGGCTGTTGTTGCATCTGGGCTGTGCTGGTGTGGCAGTGATTTCAGCAGTTCTTCCCCCTCATCTTGGTGAACAGTGATGGCACGACCTCTGCAGGCCTTTACTCTCCGCTCGATACATTCCCAGTAGCGTTTAGGTGGTGCTTCTCGCTCCAAATGGTAGAGGTATCCCTCCACTACCAGCATTGGTTTGCCCCATTGGCTGGGCACTGTGCTGTATATATTGCCAAGCTGACCAGGGCTATGCAGGTACATAGATTCCATCATGGTAACACCACTTGTTGATGGCCTCTCAGTATCCATCACAGCCAGTGCAGCAGGGAACAGGATGTAGACACAACTTTAGTGCAGGCCAGTATCACAGTTTGGATATATTGCTGTACAACACCTTGTGTTGTACCCTTCTGAATACACCCTGTTTGCCATGATGGCCCTTTGCAGCAGTATACACACCACCTTGCTTGTACTACTTGTCCAGCTAGGGATTCTCTATGTGCAGTTCACACAGTTGTGCAATTGGCAAGTGAATGTAGTCCAGCAGGAGTCTCCAACCGTGCATACACCACTGGTTATGCATGTACTGCACAAGTCCCCTTTAACACCCAGCTATTGCTGTTGGCCAATCAGGGTGCGGGGCCCAGCCTCAGTTTTAGCAACAGAGATCACATAGGGGTGTCTCCCTGTATAGCACTCTTTTCTGCCTACATGTCCCTTCATATGTGCGTACCCCAGCTGCAACAACCATTGGATGGGTTTGACAACCCCCACATTACGGGCATGCTGCCTTGTTGTGGACTTGGAGGTGGGTTGATACTCTTTTGTGTCCCATTCATACTTTCTCTCCCCTTTGTGTCTGTGTTCACTTCTACTCTGGTTGCTTTTGCAATGTTGGGTAGGTGGTCTGTGATTGCTAGGGTTGACATGTGTCCACCTGCCACTGCCCTAGGGTGGCTCTGGAAGGACAGTGCCCTTCTGTTGCAGGTATAGCTCTCAGCCCCTTGGAGTAGGTAGTCTGGACAAAGCCATAGCACTAGTGGTACACATAGGGTCACATTCTGCCTTTTGCAAACTTTTACTTGTGAAGTATGAAACTCTAAATGTCTGCAATTACTTTCTAACTCCTGCATACATTGCTTTGCCACTACTCTGCCAGACAGCCACAATAGTTCTCACTATGGGCCACACATAATCTGCAGTAGTCTGGGTAGTCTGCAGAAACTGTATGGTTGGGGTGTATGGGAAGGGATTCTTGTGCTGTTGTGTCTTGTGTACGGTGCGCATGTACGGGGGTTATCATTCAGCTGCAGCTTCTTTGCATATTATGTCCGTCAGCTTCCCACAGCAACATGTACTGTACAGGTTGTGTTCGCGGATTTGGAATGCTTGTACATGGGCTACAGGTAAGCTTTTTTGTCTTTATTTGAGTGTTTGGTCCCTCTCCACCACTTGTCTTGCCGATCGTTTGTCTAGCGCGGCTGTTTCCACTGTCAGGAAACAGCCCGCTTATTTACGTTAGGGGACATCTCCATTTTACTAGTTTCCCTACTGCGTGGATTCCCACAGAGTATCTATCTTTCGGCAGCACCACTCTACGATCTAGCGGTGCTACGGCCTTCTGCTTTTGGCATTGTAGCTCACGGGCATTTGTCTCGCGATCTACATGCCGGAACCCGTTTTCTAATTGTGTATCATTGAAGAATTTGACTATGTGAATCATTAAATTATTGTTGCAGTAGCCTGAGCTGTATGGGATATCCTGCGAAGGGCCAGACCTGCCACCCAACTTCTAAAACTTTAAGGAACCTTCCACGCACCTGGCCACTGTACATCTTGAAGAGAGCAGTAAAAAACAGTGGATAGGGTGCCATACCCTCAGAATATTCTTTCTGCTGATGAGTACACTACTCTTCCAGCTTCAGATGATCAACGGTTGGCCTGTGCTTCACCAAGGCTGGGAATACAAGCCCTCCAAAGGGGATTACCTTCCACATCATTATTTTGGAGTAGGAAAGTGTTTATTTTTGTCAGAGATCTAGGGTACAGGCTTGACCGGATATTTTCAGTTGTTGTCACTAAAGGTTTACATCAGAATTTGACTTGTTTGCTTATGGTTCTCTGTGAAAAATCCCTTGCAGGTATTTATTTTTTTGTGAGAAAAAGTTTTTATTTCCTATCAAATACTAGTGGTTCTGTGGTAGTCATTAAGAAATTTTACCTCAAAACTAATTTAGTCTGTTTTGTTGTTCCATAACTCTCCTATACTCCACTAACTGCTTGCCAGACACTGTTCTTGGTAGACAAGTGGTCCAGGATGCCTGTGGGGATTCCCTTCTAATTTAATATTTTTTATGAAGAAAAGTGTTATTTTATGTCAAACATATCATTAGGGAGGTAGTCTAAGATAAATGGTGGTTGTCACTAAGGAATTTTATCTCAAAACTTATCTTGTTTGTCAGGATGCAAGACCAACTTGTACAGGCTACCTCTGTTATCCTCTTATTAGGAATCTTTTGCCTTTAACAAATAGTCCTGATGTCTCCCTATGGGGATTCCCTTAACTATCACTTTTTTATGGAAGAAAGTGTTTCTATCAAAATTGATTGCTAGGGCCTGGAGGCACTGTGTTTGCTGGTTGACACTAAAGATTCTTACCTCTGAAGTTAATTTTTCTGTCAGGAGGTAAGACTGATTCTTCTAGGCTCCTTTTGTAATTGAGAGTCCTGGTTCCCTGTAGGGATTCCCTTTTAAATGTACCACTTTTTGTGGGAAAAGGTGTTACTTTTCTATAAATCTGGTTGCTAGATGCTGTAGCAAATCTGGTGGTATGTTTGTCATTAAAGTTTTTAATTCAAAGATTAACTTTTCATTCAGGAGGTAAGACTGACCTCACCTTTTCCAGCTAGGACACAGATACGAGTCCAAGTAACTCATTTGTTTCCTTCTTGAGTAGAAAAAACAGAGAAGTTAGTTGGGGGGGGGTCTTTGATTTTGACTCTGGGTTCCCTTCACCATAGCTGCTAATGGATAGCACTGCTGTGACCATCTGTTGTTCCTCGGACTACTCATCATATGTTCTCGGCCCCTCTGGTGTGCTCCTTGAGAAGCCACTAAGGACCAAGAGGCAGGCATATCATCTGCGGTTGTTCAGCTCACCCTTTTGGGTGAGGGATAACCACTTTTGCTAGCATCAGAGAAGGGACTCTTAGAGTTACTTCTTCATTAACCCACTCTAATAAGCTTCATTCTTGGGGATGGGACCATCCTTCAAGGCACCCTGATTTTCTTTCTTTCTTTCTCTCTTTTCCTCCATCCCTCTCTCTCTCTCTCTCTCTCTCCCTCTCTCTCAGTCTCTCTCTCTCTTTTTCTGGGGGTGGCTTCCAGAATGAAGAAAAAAACAATACCAGTGTCCCAACAAAGATATTTTGGTTTTGTTAAAGGTGATTTTTCTTCTTCAAGCTGCTGTTCCTCTCATTTGCCACCCTTGGAAGGTGCTATCTCTGCAGTCAACATTTTTCCTGTCAGCCAGGCACCTGCCCTAAAAATGTATGACAAGTTAAATAAGAACTCCAGACCCAGAAATTCATTTTTTCTACTGGCTTCTGTGTATATGAGAAAAAAATTAAGTGCTGACCCCATTTCTTCAGATACTAAAACATCTCTTGAGTTCCTTAGTATTTTCTGTGCGTTTTAGATAACCAAACACTGTATGAGATGTGCGTATGACATTGCCAAGGCTCTTTCTAGAGCAGGTGCCATAGGATACATATTGACAAGAATTGTCTGGCTACATTCTCAGAATTTTCCAGAGGATGTTAATCTGAAATTCTGAATATTTCTCTGGATAAGGAGGTGTTCTTTTGCCATTCCTCTGCTGATTTCCTTTAAAGGTGCGATGAAAGGTGGTAGTTAATTCAGAGGATTGCCCACCTTTTCTACCCTTCTTGCAAAACATGATATAAATTTTCCTGCCAGTCAAGAATCAAATAAATGTTCTCAGCAGGGCAAATGAAATTTCAAATGGCAATGAGTTTTAAGAAGATAGGAGGTTCCTCCCTAGAGCTAGGACTATCTAAGAAAACAGACTATGTGCCTCCTCATGTGTTTTTCCCCTTCCCAACTTGGCAGTCTTGTAATACTGTACCAAAGTGTAATTCTTTACTTTCCTCTATGGCACCAGATCACTTCAGACAGTTGGATACTGAGAATTATTTGAAAAGCCTACAATTGGAAGTGGAATGCTATTCCTCCTTTTCAAAGGATTGCTGTGCATCCATCCAGTCAAGCTTCCTTGCTTCCACTTATCTTAGATCAGATGCTGTCTCAGGTATCCAAGAAAGTAGGACCCCAGAGACTGTCTTGAACCTTTCCTTCTAAACCAAAATTCTAAGTTATTTCTGTTTTCTAGTTACTCTGGGTGTAAAATATGACAAGAGTGTTTACAAAGTGCCTGTCTCCTATAATAGGCCACTACAGGTGACAGGGTAGTTACTTGTTTCTGTATTTAGACTGCTATTTTTCCAGATTGCTTTATTATAAGTTGTTAAGAATCTCTGACTTGGGTAAAAGGCCTCTTTTTCAGATGGGAGTTTCAGGTGAACATGGAAAGATCTTATCTCATTCCTTCTCACAGAATGCATCTCCTATAAAAGTTTTCCTTTCACTGGACAGGCTTGAATAGCAAGAAGCAATTTCTGAAATTTTCCAACCAATCTCTGGTATTTTTGGGGCATATTTCAGAATTCTAGGCTTTATTGCATCTGCTACTGAAATGATTCATTTGGTTGGACTTCTCATGAAAAAAATCAAAACACATAAATGTCTAACAAATTATGGCTCTAATAAATGTAGGTCTTCTACTAGCTCATGGCTGTAACCCTATCCAAGCATGCCCTAGGAAAGCTCACCAGATCTCATTTGCCGCTAAACAAGTTCAGGTGCTTCCATACTGGCTCTGGCTAAGTGGAATTTTCCTTTTCTTTTTTTTTGGATAATTGTTCTTTGATTATTACTGTTATATATAGCTAGTGTTTATTGAATAGTTTTAGAGTGTTCGCTTCTGCTGTTTTGTTTCTGTTGACCGTTGTTTTTCTTCTCAAAACCTTTTCTCTTACCCTATCCCAGCTTAAATTTTAGTCTCTTAAGCCTGTTTTTAGAGGGCTTCCTTTCCTTTAACCTTTAGGCTCATTTAAATTAGAGAGCCCTTTTCACCTTAATTTTTTTCACCTTGTGTTCCTCTTTAAATTACTAGGTAAGCTCATTTAAATTAGAAGGCTGCCTTCGCCCTTTTAATTTAGAGGACCTTTTTTCTCCAGTTGTACTTGTGTGGTGTTCCTAAAAAAAAAAAGTTGTAGTACTTTGTTGTAGTTTATTAGCTTTCCTATTGTTGTTGTTGCTATTTTCTGAGATGTCTACCAAGCAGCCTAAGGATAGTAAACCCTCAAGGTTTAAGAAATGTACTAAGTGCGGTCAAAAAATGTCCGTTACTGACGGACATAGAGTTTGTGTGTACTGCCTCAGAGCAGTACACCTTCAGGAGTCTTGTGCCATATGCCACTCCTTTAGTCATAGTGTACTGCTGGAGAGGAAGAATAAATCGATTCTCAGAGGCTTATTGAAGACCCCTTTTTCAGAAGCTATTGAAGAAGGTCAAGGTCCTTCAAAGTCGGGCCATTCCCCCTCTTCTAAGTCAGACAAATCGGGGGAAAGGTCATCTTCCTCGGAGGCTCAGTTGAAGCCAACAAAAAAAGTTGCAAGAAATTTCATCTTCGGACCCGAAAACTGTCGGGCCCAAGAAGGCCTTCTACCCTGGCTCCTTCAGTTTTGGAGCCATTGGGTTTTCATGTATGGAGCTAGTCCCCAGAGTTGGAACTGGTATCTCCAACCTTAAAATCTCCCTTACTGCAGAGTTCCAGATCTCCTGCTCCATCCAGTCGATCCTCCAGGAGCCTCTCTGATGATGTGGATCGCGTGGTGCAGAGTCTATTGAAGACACCGGCGCTTGCAAAATTGTTGCCAGATCCAACCCAGAGGGCTTTGGAACCAACCAAAGCCTACCCTTTCACCATCGGTTCTTCCTCTGATTTGATCTGATCCTGGACTTCTGAGCCAGAATATATAGAACTGGTCATAGTGGAATTGTCAGAGCCGAGACCTATCCCAGAATCTTCGGGCCCGACTGCTGCTCCAATGTCCTCAGTTCTGTCTGAACTCGAGAAGTCTGGGAGCCGACATTCTCTGGTCAGGTCCAAGGAGGAGAGTCGGATCAGAAAGTTGTCAAATCGGAACTTGCCTCTCGGGGCTTTGGTACAGGTGAGCTCGGCTCCTACATCTGTCTTGGAGCCAACCCCCTTGGTTCCAGGATGTCTTCTGGTTCTTTGGAGCCAGGATTTTCCTCGGATCAGGGGCAGGGGGGCTTTTGAGGTGATGAGAGTGCTGTCTTCACATACACGTCCACTCTCAGGTCCAGACATTCTTCCCCCAAAGGCACTGGTGTCTGTTTTGGCACCACTGCACCCACAGAGACGTGGAGACCTAGGCGTCAGGGCGCCCCATTGGGTGAACCCCTCTCTTCCGAAACCTCTCCAGAATACCCTTCTGAAGAGGTCCCTCATAAGATACTTTGCAAGAGGAAGCATTTAGACTCCCCAAATGAGTCCACCACAACTGATACAGACCTTGATGAGTCAGAAGGGTCCCCACGGTCACCCTCTGAAAATGTCTCCTTCGCAGACATCCTGGAAGTACTTAAACAGAGAGGTGGCTGGAAGCCCATCAACCCTTCTGAGGAGGAATCTGTATACCTGAAGGCTTTTGGGTCTTGCCCTTCCACCACTTGGGTGTCTCTGCCTTTCGATGAACTGATGGACCTAGTTTGTCGAAAGGTGTGGGAGTCTCCGGACTCAGTGGAGCCTCTTCCCCAGAGGCCAAACAAATTCATAACATCCCCTACAGATAAGAGATTTCTTACAAAGGGTGTCCCAGTAGATGCTATGGTGGTGGCGGCCACAAAAAAGGAACTTTCAGAGACTTCCTCTTCTGTCTATCTGCCGAACAAGGAGTCTTGTGCGATGGACAGATATGGAAAGTGCACCTTTTCTCCAGTGACCTTTGCACTCAGATCACTGAATTATCTCACCCATTTTACCAGATCTCCTGAAGGAGCTAGGAGATGCTCTCCAAGGTTCAGTAGCTGAAGGGGTATCAGAGAAGGTTTCCTCTCAGCTCAAATCCTCCATGAGACTCATTTCTTATGCAGTGGATGGAGCGAGTAGGGCAGCAGGTTCAGGAATTTCCCTAAGGAGACATTTGGATACACTTGTGTGACTTTGTGGAGCCCTTTAAGTTTTTTGTGTTGACACCCCTTTCGACGGCTCATCCTTGTCCGAGCCAAAAGTCAAAGACACACTAACCAGGTGTGAACAGGAAGGGAAAACTCCCCTACCTTCTAGACTTTATCCAAAAGGTCAAAAGGGAATTAAAATGTCGTTTCAAAAATCCCAGGGAGCTTTTCATGGCACACATGGTGATTCTTCCCCCAGGGTCAGAGGGGAAACAATAATGGAAAATGCCAGCCACACAGTTGAGGGGATCCACAAAATCAGGGCGACACGGAATCATTCCTTGGTTAGCCTTTTCAGCGCTCCTGAAAGGAGGCCTGTCTGTCTGTCTCTTGAGGCACTGGGGGTCACTTATCTTTGTACCCAGAAGCCTGGCTAAAAATAACAAAAGACAAGTGGGTACAAAGCATCATATCCAGAGGTTACTCCATAACATTTTCTTTCCCTGTCCCAAACATGAAAAACATCCCAGACATTCCACCTAGTCAAAGGGAACAGGCAACTCTAGAAATACAAAAGTTGCTAGAAAAAAAGAGTCATCCATACAGTCCCCACAGGCCAAATAAGATCTGGAACTTACTAAGGTTCTTTTTAGTTCCAAAGAACAGGGGACTTGAGACCCATTTTGGATCTCAACAAATTAAACAAGTCAGTAAGAAGATCAAAGTTCTGGATGGTAACACTGCAGTCGATACTCCCTTTTCTGGGAAAAGATGATTGCCTGTGCTCGATAGACCTCCAGGATGCGTATTACCACATAAAAATGGACAGGCAATCCAGGAGTCATTTGCGCTTTCAGCTGGAAACCAGTTTTGAGCTCTACCCTTTGGTCTCACTACAGTCCCCAGAGTGTTCACCAAGTGTATGGCAGTAGTCACGGCTCACTTGAAACGCCTAGGATTCTGAGTGTTTCCGTATCTAGACGACTGGCTCTTAACTGCCACCACCAAGCATCTTATTAACAAAAGCAAGAGACAACACCTTGCAGCTCTGCTCTCACCTAGGAATCACAATAAACTACGAAAAATATGCCTTGTTGCCATCTCAGCATATCGTTTTTATAGGAGCAGATCTAGATACAGCAAAAATGATGGCAAAACTTCCTTCTGAAAGGGTTCAAGTTCTATCAGGTCCTAATCCTACTTTCCAGGAAAAAAGTACAAGCAAAAACAGTCCTGAAAGTCTTGGGAAGCATGGCAGCAGCAATAACCCTAATTCCATTAGCATGTCTGCATATGAGAATTCTACAGTGGTTACTGTTCACTCAGTGGTCCATGCAGGAACTACCCATGTCTCACCAAATTATAATAATGGAATCTTACAAGAAGGACCTTCATTGGTGGCTTCACTCCACAAATTGTGACATTAGATTGACCCTTTCTTCTTCCACAACCTTTAGCCACGGTGACCACAGATGCTTCTCAGATAGGGTGGAGGGGCATTATCTGGGAAGGACAGTCCAAGGCACTTGAAAAAATCACGAGGCACACTTGCACATCAATGTCCTAGAGATGAGGGTGGTGCTTCTAGTGTTGCAAGCATTCCAAGACTCTCTTCTGCTAGGAACTATTGCAATACAGACAGACAAATTGTCAGTTGTGTGGTACATAAACAAACAAGGAGGAACCAGATCTTACCACCTTTGTCAAGAGGCCCTGAGTGTATGGCAGTGGGTGACCTCCTCCCAACACTTTCTGATAGCAATGCACATCCTGGGGAAATCCAACATGATAGTAGACAAACTCAGAAGAATGATTAGGATGCCTCCACGAGTGGTCCCTAAAACAAGAGGTAGCAGAGATGATTTTCCACAAATGGGGCCAGCCTTGTTACGAGCTTTTTGCCTTGTCCATGAATGCCAAATGCAGCAGCTATCTTGCCCTAATCCCCACCTCTGGGGGAGTCACCAAGGGATGCACTTGTACATGATTGGCCCTTGGGTCTCCTATACACCTTCCCTCCTTTTCCGTTGATATGCAAACTTCTTCAGAAAGTGAGCTCCTTGGGTAGGAATTTGATACTCATCGCCCCATACTGGCCTCATCAAATTTGGCTCCTCTTCCTTTGGCCTCATCTCCAGGAGGAGTTGCAGATTCTGGACCCAGTTCCGGACCTTCTGACTCATGCATCAGGGATGCTTCACCCCTCCCTTCAACCCCTGAGGTTGACAGCTTGGCTGCTCTGATTCCAAACATAGCCAGGCTCCCTAACCTTTCTTCATCTGTGAAACATATCTTGGTCTTGTCTCATAAGGCTTCAACAAGGAAGTTATATATAAGAAAACGGAAGAGATTTTCTTCTTGGCCCTTGAATAACGGCATTGACCCCTTCTCTGCCCCTATAGCCTCCATTCTTGAATTCTTGGCAAAGCTATTTAATGAAGGTGCAGCTACAGCTACTATTCGAGTTCAGTTAGCAGTGATATCTAAATTCCATACAAGTGAATCGAGGCCAAATGTGATGTCCCACAGACTTTGCAAGGAATTTCTTAAGGGCACTATTTTATTAAGACCATCCATTAAAGCCCCTCCAGCACCATGGGACCTGAACCTTGTCTTATTCTGTTTCATTCTTCCCCCTTTTGAACCTGCATCATCCTGTTATCTAAAGTTTTTGACTTGGAAGACAATTCCTTTGATAGCCATCACTTCTGCTAGAAGAGTTTCAGCGCTACAAGCATTGTCTATAAGGCCCCCCTACATGCTCATCCACAAAGACAGAGTATCTCTATGAACAAACCCATCCTTTCTACCCAAAGTATGCTCAGAATCTAATTTGAACCAATCCATAGAACTACCATTTTTTCCCCAACTATGGCAACAAGGCAGAATATATTCTACACCAACTAGGTGTACATAGACATTTTTTTTTCTACTTACATAGGACAAAGGACTTCAGAAAATCTGACCAATTATTTGTATCATTTTCAGACTACAAAAAAGGTGCTCCTGTATCTAAAGTCACACTTTCGAAATGGCTATCAGATTGTATTACTTTTACTTACAAATCTCAAAACAAAAAACTCCCCAACAAAGTAAAAGGTTATTCTACAAGAGCTATAACAACCTCTTCTGCCTTTGGGGCAAGACTACCATTTGTGCTGCAGCAACAGTGGCAAGGTGTCATACCTTTATCAATCATTACAAAGTGGATTTGTCCTGCAGGAACAGGGCCTCTTTTGGGTCCACTGTTCTGAAGAATATTCTCCTGGAAGCCACCCAAGAAAGATGGTGCTAGGGAAGCTGTCCCAACCAGTTAAGAATGAAGGTGAAATAGGACAACATCACATAAAGAAGTTATGTACTCACCGTAACATTCCATGTGTGTTGTCCATCTCACCTTCATTCTTACATCCCACCCTCCTTCACCCAACCTTTGGCTGCTGGATGACAGAACGGATACACTTCGAAATAAATGATGTGAAGTTGTTCTGTCTCGCCATTCATTCTTTACTGATGGGTTCGGAGCCGATCCCTCGGCTTCAAGTCGGCACCTAATACAAAGCTCGAGGATTTCAAGTAGCTCGAGGCCAAGTCCCTGTCCCATGATGCACCTTCAGTTACCTCAGATCTAGTTTGCCGCTGTAACTGATCGGTGGTTCTTGCTAGCTCGGGCCAGTAAAAACTTTAATACTTTTATATTTCTAAAACCTATTGGAAATTGATTGTTAGAATAGTTAGATATTTAGGTTAGATAAGCTCTTAAAGATTTATCTGTAGTGTTCCCTTCCCTTGTGTGCTTTTTCATAGCCTTATATTTGGCCTTGTTTTCTTCATAGGCCTATTTAAATTTTTCTGGTTAGAAATTATTCAGTGACCTTTTGTCACAATTTTTTCTTGGTATAGTATTGTGTGATTTCTTAGTAACTAGAAATTGTTTATCCAGTGCCCTTTTGTCACATTTGTTCTTAGTACTTTATAATTCTTAAAGATAACTTGCTTATTATCTGCTTAGTTAATTTGTGTGTGTGCTTGTTAGCCTTAATTTGAGGGCTTGTGTGCATATATTTAGCCTGTTTCGTATTAGAAGGCTTATTAATAGTTGTAGTTAGCCTTAGTTTAAAAGACGTGTGTGTGTGTGTGTGTGTGTGTGTGTGTGTGTGTGTGTGTGTGTGTGTGTGTGTGTGTGTGTGTGTGTGTTTATAGTAAGCCTGTTTTTCATTAGAAGGCTAATTTATATTTGCTGTTTTTGGGTGTGTTCATTTCTGTTATGGCTGATGATAAGGACAAACACCCTAAGTCAGGGTTTAAAAAATGCCCTAAATGTGGGCAGAAGATGTCTGTTACTGACTGCCATGTTAATTGTGTCTACTGCTTAGGTGCCTTGCACTTACAAGAAATATGTTCCATATGCCATTCCTTTTCCTCTCGAGTCCTCCAAGAGAGAAAGAGGGAGCTCATTGACAGGGGTTTGTTGAAACCTTCTTTCCTGGAGGCTTTGAGTGACCAGGATGGATCTAGTAAGTCCTCAAAGTCCTCCAAGATTTCTGTGGATTCGAAAAAATCTAAAAATTCAAAAGAGTCTGTGACATTGGCTCCACAGATCTCAGAGCTGACTGTCTTTTCTTTTTGGAGTCGGTCCCCGGTTTTTGAAACTGGTATCCAAAATTCCTAAATCGCCACTACTTCAAGTCGGTACCATCGGTCCGATCATTTTGGTCTTCTGTTAGCCTCTCTGATTTGGATGTGGATCAGGTGGTGCAGAAGCTTCTACAGGCACCGGCCTTTGCAAAGTTATCGGCTCTGACCCAGGCGGCTTCGGAGCCGAAAACCCTTATGCCAGCTATATCTCTTCCTCCTCCGAGCCATACCAGTCCTTCGAAGCCGGAGTAGTCAGACTTGCTGATTGTCGAGCCTTTGGAGCCGATGCCTGCTCCAGTGTCTCCAGCTCCGTTCACTCTGATGTCCTCGGCACTGATCGAAGACTCTAGGAGCCGACACTCTCTGGTCGGGTCCGGGAAAGATAGTCAAACTGACCTGTCTGTTCCAACTTTGCCTCTCGGAGCTTCGGCTCTGATGAGCTCGGCTCCTACCTTGGGCTCGGAGCGCACTGTCCCGGTGCCAGGGATATCGACGGTTTCCTCGGATCTGTTGGTACCTTCACATCGGAGCAGGGATGCCTTTGAAGCCATGAGGAGAGTTATGTCTCCCAAGACATAGAGGAGCTCTCTGAGCATGTAGCCCAGGCTGGTATGACCCTGACCTTGAGTAGCATCTTACCCTCACCAAGAATGATGCCACAATATGAAGACAAGATGATCAATTTCAACAACTGGCTTAAGTATTGGTGTCATTCAAAGGGGATCCAATGCCTGTCTGCCTGGGATGACATGCTCGATAAGCCACTATGCTTCGCTAGGGACGGCTTGCACCTGTCACTCCTGGGCTTTTGGATATTGGCAAAGGCTCTTGCCACCCCCATAGTGCCTTTTTTAGGCAAGGCTCAAAAGACAAACCCACCTCCATAGGTATCACAAGGGATAAGAAACTAAGAGTAATGCTACTCAACGCCAGAAGTCTAAACCTCAAGATGCATGCACTCAAAACTCTCCTTAGCATGGAGAACATTGATATCTGTGCAGTAACAGAAACGTGGTTCAAGGCTCCCGAGAGCACCCCAGCCCTACCAGGTTATACCTCATACCATGTTTTTCGGCCCCAAAACTTGGACCGAACCACAAAAGAGGGGGAGTATCAATATTCGTCAAAGATATCCACACCTCCAGGTTGGTGGCACAGCACGAAGCATCAGAGACTATCCATGTGCAACTAACAGTGGGTAAAACTGCCATCCAGTTTATAGCCTGCTACAGACCACCCTCCCAAACCCAGGAACCCCACTCGGCCTTCCTGAGAACACTGGAAAATAAGAAGGTCTCTCCAAACACCATTATATTGGGCGACTTCAACTACCCTAACATAGACTGGGAGCATTACTCTAGCTCCAACACCCTAGCCCGAAGGTTCCTAGAATTTATAAACTCAAATGCTATGGAACAACTTGTTGCCACTCCCACAAGAGGAGAAAACATACTGGACCTGATCATCACCACCATGGGGACTCTATGCTCCAGACCAGAAGTGTATCCCTCACTGGTAAGATCAGACCATAAACTAATCTCACTAGATATTCACATCCCGACCCCAGCCCCTGCCCAGAAAACCACAGTGAAAAACTTATCTAAAGCAAATTTCACACTCCTCAAAACCGAGGTGGAATCCTTCAAAGCCCCCGGGCCTGTGGAAAATACAGCCCAGATCGCAGAATCCTTTATAAATGCATTCTATGAACACCTTCAGGAATGCATGGATCATGCAATCCCAAATAAAACCAAGACCCAATCCTCCAAAGTTAGGCGTCCTGTCTGGTGGACCCCAGCCATAAACAAACTATACAATAGAAGGAGGAAGCTACTACATGATACAGCAAAATCCCAAAAAGGGAAGGCATCTCTGATCAGTATTAGCAAAATTGCACAGGACACTAAGGATAATCAGAAGGCTTTCTTTAGTTATGTTAGGAACCTGGGTGGGAATTCCCAGATATGCTCAGAATTAGTCCAAAATGACAAAAAATACACCGAACCCACAGACATTGCCAACATCCTAGCTGACAGGTTCAGCGCAAACTTCTCCCCCCCTTCCCCACCAAAAGGGCAAATATCTATCCCAGCAGAGTGCTGCCCCCCCCTGACATCTCAGATGTTCAGGTAAGAGCCGCCCTCTCCAAAGTAAAAAACACAGCATCAATGGGACCAGACGGTGTCCCGGGCTGCGTCCTATATGAACTCCAAGAAGAACTAAACCCAAACATAAAACTACTGTTCAGTCTCAGCCTTATTACAGGATATGTACCCAAAGAGTGGCATACAGCAACAGTGGTCCCTCTCCACAAAGGTGGTGCCTCAACGGATCCTGGAAACTATCACCCCATAAGCCTGACTAGCTTGGTCTGCAAAGCTATGGAAAGGATCATCATCGACCTCATAAATAAAGATATTGGGGACCTACAGACACTGGATCCTACCCAGTTTGGCTTTGTTAAGGGCAGATCCTGCCTCTTAAACCTGGTCGATTTCTTTGAAACAGTCACCAAGGCCATTGACAAGGGGAAGGTGGTCCACACAGCCTACCTGGACCTCGCAAAAGCCTTCAATACAATACCCCACTCGGGCATTATAGATAAGCTCACCAGCTTAAATATAAACCCCTATGTCACTAGATGGGTTGCAAACTGGCTCAAGGACAGAACCCACATGGTTAGAATTGCTGGAGCCATGTCAGACTCCAAACCAGTTACAAGTGGCGTCCCACAAGGCTCAGTCCTGGGACCTCTCTTGTTTGGTATATATTTCTCGGAGGTACAGGCCAACACGGAAGGACTGTGGCTGACCAAGTTCGCAGATGACTGCAAACTGGCCATAATTGACTCTCCAGCCGACACAAGCATCCTCCAAAAGGGCCTCATAGAAACAGACAACTGGTGCCAGAGCCATGGCCTCAAGCTAAACGCCAAAAAGTGTATAGTCATCCCCTTTGGCAAAAACAAAGTGCCCACAAATTACCACATAGGTGGTAATCCATTAAGTACAGAAGAAGTAATTAGGGACCTGGGGACCCAAGTTGATAGCAATCTCTCATTTGACAACCACGTGACCAAAGTGGTTAGAAAAACATTTTATATAGCCCACCTAATCATGAAGGGATTCACATCTAGATTAGGGGAGGTCATCGTGCCTCTTTACTCATCCCTCATCAGGCCCATAATCGAGTACAATGCCCCTTTTGGGATGTACCTTACCAGACACCTGCAGCAACTGGAAAGACCCCAAAAGTACCTCACCAAGAGGATCAAAGGGCTCAAACAGATGCCATATGCTGCCCGGTTAAAGAAACTCCAGCTCTACTCAGCAGCATACCACCTGCTCAGAGGCGATCTGTGCCTGACGTATAAAGCCATGTCCAACCCGGAATTAATGGACATGCTGCACCTCAGAAAATCCAAATCCCATCGAGCTATGCGCTCGAGAGACTTGAACCTCAGCACTGAAATAAATAGGACATGCTGGAGGGACAGATTCATAACCCAGAGGCTCCCTTCACTCTGGAATAAAATCCCAGTCCAGGTTAGGCAGAGTCCCTCATTGACTCTCTTCAAGAGGAATCTTGATGATTGGATGGGAGATAGTAGGTTTACCCCGCGTATCCCTTCTGTGTCACTGTTAGACAGAGGCACAGTATACTAACCTCGAAAAAGGGCATAGCAAAATTCATTTAAAATGGGTGGTGAAAGCCAAACACACTCTGGCTAGGCTTATAAATGCCCTAGGGCAGATAGCCTAGTATGAACCTATGAACCTATGAAGACATCCTCAACTTCAGGTCCAGCTTCTTCATACCCTAAAGCGCCTATGTCTGCTTCTGCTTCACAGATCCTAGCTAAGCGCATAGACCCAGAGCCTCAGGAAGCCCTATTGGGTTGCCCATGCTCTTCTGAGACCTCACCAGAAGCTCCCACTGATGAAGTTCCCAGGAAGAGATTCTGTAAGAGGAAACATTTGGACTCCCTTCAGGAGTCTCTTACATCTGATACTGACTTGGATGATTCAGAAGGGTCCCCACGGTCCCCCTCTGAGAGTATCTCATTTGCAGAGATACTTGAAATCCTTAGGCAGAGGGGTGACTGGCAGTCCACCAACCCTACTGAGGATGAGTCAGTTCCCCTGAAGGCTTTCGGGTCTCAGCTGTCCACCTCTTGGGTGTCTCCACTCTTCAATGAGCTTATGTAGCTGGTCTCACGAAGGGCGTGGGAGTCTCTGGACAACATGGAGCCTGTCCATAGGAGGCCTAATAAGTTCATATCTGTCCCCCAAGATAAGTCCTTCTTGACCAAAGGTGTGCCAGTTGATGCCATGGTGGTGGCAGCAGCCACCAAAAAGGAAATGTCTGAAACTTCCTCGTCTATCCATCCTCCTAACAGAGACTCCAGGATTATGGATAGATAAGAGAAGAGCATGTTTAGTTCAGAGACTTTTGCACTCCGTTTGCTTAACTATTTAACCCACTTTACGAGACTACAAAGAGATCTTCTTAAAGAGCTGGGAGATACTCTTCAGGGTTAAGTAGCTGCAGGAGCTACAGACAAAGTTGCCTCTCAGCTTGCTACCCTCAACTCCATAATGAACTCATCCATGCACCTCATTTCATATGCAGCTGACAAAACGAGTAGGGCTGTGGTTACAGGAGTTGCTCTTAGGAGACACTCCTGGATGCGCTTGTGTTCCTTCGTGGAGCCCTTCAAGTCATCTTTTGTGAATACCCCCTTTGATGGCTCATCCCTTTTCAGGCCCAAAGTTAAGGAAACTTTAACCAGGTGTAAGCAGGAGAGCAAGACTCTGTCTGCTGTCGGAGTCCGTTTTTCCACCCCTACCAAACCCTATCCCAAGGGTCAAAAGGGAGGGAAAATGTGGTTCCGAAAAGCCCAAGGAGCCTTTCGGGACACATGTGGTGAACCCCCCTCCAGGGGCAGAGGAGGGGGTAATAATGGAAGACGCCACCCTTGCGGCAGAGGGGGTCCACAAAACCAGGGTGACAGAGATCACTTCTTTAGGAAGCCCTACCAGCGCTCCTGAAAGGAGGCCCGACTGTCCTGCTCTGGAGGCAGTTGAGGGTCGCTTATCTTTGTACCCAGATGCCTGGCTCAAAATAACAAATGACTACTGGGTACAAAGTATCATCTCC
Organism: Protopterus annectens; assembly: GCF_019279795.1. NCBI lineage: Eukaryota > Metazoa > Chordata > Ceratodontiformes > Protopteridae > Protopterus > Protopterus annectens. The sequence goes on from NC_056737.1 coordinate 1,126,900,300, forward strand.
AGAGGATACTTCATTCCATTCGCCACATCCCCTCCACCGACAAGAAAAATCCCGGATGTTCTACCCAGTTACAGGGAACAAGCAACAGTAGAGGTCCGGGTTTTGCTAAGAAAAAGAGTCATCCAACCAGTCCCAGCAGACCAGACAGGATCCGGAACTTACTCAAGATACTTTTTAGTTCCAAAAAAGACAGGGGACTGGAGACCTATATTGGACCTCAGCAGACTAAACAAATCTGTAAAAAAAGAGAAGTTTCGGATGGTCACGCTTCAGTCAATAATTCCCTTCTTAGGCAAAGACAATTGGATGTGCTCGGTAGATCTCCAGGATGCATACTACCACATAGAAATGGCCAGGCCATCCAGGGATCATCTGCGGTTCCGGCTGGGAGCCAGTCATTACCAGTTCGAGCCCTGCCCTTTGGTCTCACTACAGCCCCCAGAGTGTTCACCAAATGCATGGCAGTGGTCACGGCTCACCTGAGACGTTTAGGATTCCAGGTGTTTCCATACATAAATGATTGGCTCCTCACCACCACCACCAGGCATCAACTTATTCAGGCCAGGGAATCCACTCTGTCACTCTGCAACTAGTTGGGCATTACAATAAGCTCAGAAAAATCTACCTTGTTGCCATCACAGCATATCGTCTTTATCGGAGCAGAATTGGACACCACCACGCTAAGATTTCCAGTAGAAAGAGTCTTACTTCTCCATCAGCATGTCCACATTCTAATATCCAAAAACAAGTCACCAGCATCAGAAGTTCTGAAATTGTTAGGAATGATGGCAGCAGCAATTCTGACCATACCATTGGGTCGTATGCATATGCGGATACTGCAATGGCTGTTGTTCACTCGATGGTCTTTCCAAGAGCTCCCCATGTCTCACATGATAATGATCACAAATTCCTGCAAAAAGGATCGTCAGTGGTGGTTGACCTCACTTCATGTTACGATAGGACGTCCATTTGTGTTACCCCCATCAGCGGCCACAGTGACCATGGACGCTTCCCTGATAGGGTGGGGGGGGCATTTTCAGGGAAGGACAGCCCAAGACACATGGACCGATCAAGAGACCCATCTGCATATCAATGTCCTAGAGATGAGAGCAGTACTTTTGGCATTGCAGTACTTTCACTCCCTTCCTCTGGGTACAATTGCGATTCAGACGGGGACAACATGTCAATCGTCTGTTACTTAAACAAACAAGGAGGAACCAGGTCATACCCCCCTTTGTCATGAGGTCCTAAGAGTATGGCAGTGGGCTATTTCCACCCAGCACTTTCTGTTAGCAACACACATCCTGGGAAAATCCAACGTGATAGCAGACAAGCTGAGCAGAGCAATTCTGTTGCCCCACAAGTGGTCTCTCAAGATGGAAATTGTGGACAGGATATTCCGCAGGTGGGGCCAGCCTTGCTGCAATCTTTTTGCCAGTCACATGAACACGAAATGCAGAAGCTACTTTGCCCTGATTCCTCCTCCGGAAGAAGCCCCAAGGGACGCACTCGTTCACGATTGGCCCCCGGGTCTCCTTTATGCATTCCCACCAATCCCATTGATACCCAAGGTATTACAGAAAGCAAAAGCCCTGGGAAGGACCTTTATTCTATTAGCTCCTCATTGGCCTCATCAGATTTGGTTCCCCTTCCTTCGACTTCATCTTTTGGAGAACCCTGGATTCTGAACCCAGTTCCAGACCTTCTGACGCACTCGTTGGGGGAACTTCATTCCTCTCTGCAGTCCCTGAAGCTGACAGCTTAGCTGCTCCAATTCCCGTCATAGCCAGGTTCCATAACCTTTCCAAGCAGATGAAACAAATTCTCCTATCCTCTCATGAATCCTCTACGAGGAAGCTATATCTCAGCAAATGGAAACAACTTTCTGTATGAGCCTCTAAAAACAATATTGATCCTTACCAAGCCCCTATGGCCTCCATTCCAGAATTCTTAACCATTATATTCAATAAAGGAGCTGCATCAGTAACAGTCCGTGTTCAACTTGCTGCCATTTCTAAATTTCATCTGGGATTTGAAGGATTGAATATTATGTCACACAAATTATCCAAAGCTTTTCTCAAAGGGACCTTTCATATTAGACCACCTGTGAAATCTCCCTATTCTCCATGACATCTAAATGTTATGCTTTCCCACATAATTCTTCCGCCATTTGAATCAGCTTCCTCATATGACCTCAAATTTTTGTCATGGAAAACCATCTTTTTAGTGGCTATTACTTCTGCCCGCAGAGTGTCAGTGCTTCAAGCCTTGTCCATCAAGCCTCCTTATTTGATTTTCCATGCAGAGTCTCACTTCAAACAAACCCCTCTTTCTTACCCAAAGTTTGCACTGAAACTAATCTCAACCAAATTATTAATTTGCCAGTTTTCTTCCCCAACCACTCCAACAATCTAGAGTACATGCTGCACAAACTTGATGTTCACAGACAGCTCAGATTTTATTTGGATAGAACAAAAGATTTCATAAATCAGATCAGCTTTTTGTTTCACTTTCAGATTCCAGAAAAGGTATGCCAGTGGTAAAACAACTCTGTCTAAATGGTTATCTGATTGTATCACCTTTGCTTATTCATCTGCCAATATACCCTTACAGCACAAAATTAAAGCTCACTCAACCAGAGCAGTTTCTACATCCTCTGCTTTTTCTGCCAGACTTCCTATTGATAACATTTGCGCAGCAGCCACTTGGTCAAAATCTCATACCTGTATCACTCATTACAAAGTTGACAGGGCCTCCTTTGGAGCCACGGTCCTGAGAAATATACTCCCGTGAGCCACCCGAGGTAGATGGTGCTTGGGACTCTACCCATCAGTAAAGAATGAATGGTGAAATAGAGCAACTTCACATAAAGAAGTTATGTACTTACCATAACGTTCCATGTGAGTTGTTCATCTGGCCTTCATTCTTACATCCCTCCCTCCTACCCCTTCCTGGGCTCTCAGAAGACCGAGATGCTAGATCCTTCCTGGTCACTCAACCCTTCTGTACTTTCTCTCTCATGGAGTTATAGAATGACATATGGTATTATTATATGCAGCAAAGAAGATCTGAGGTAACTCAAGGTGCATCATGGGATAGGGACTTGGACTCGAGCTTTGTAGTAGGTGCTGACTCAGAGCCGAGGGATCGGCTCCAAACCCATCAGTAAAGAATGAAGGCGAGATGAACAACTCACATGGAACGTTATGGTAAGTACATAACTTCTTTTTCTCTGACCTTCTTCATTGCTCTATACGTTTTTTGATAGTTTTATTTGGTACCTATTGTTATATCAGCATACTAGATCTGGGGAGCTTTCCTAGGGCATGATGGGATAGGGTTACAGCCACAAGCTCGTGGAAGACCTTGAGCTTTTGTATAAGGCCGTGTCGGAACCGAGGATTGGTTCCGAATCCAGCCAGTTAAGAATGAAGGTGAGATGGACAACACACATGGAACATTATAGTGAGTACATAACTTCTTTTTTTTCAGAATCTGAGATGAGCTATGCCATGCAGCTACAGAACCATTAGCTTGTGATTTATTTTTTTTTTATATTCCAGCAGAGTTCTTGAGTTGCAGACAAACTGCAGGCACAATAAATTAATCAGCGAATGACTAAACGATGATCTGCGAGGCTTTTGTATGTGGAAACACTAAAATTAGTACTTAAAGGAGAAGTAACAAGCAGCAGTTCAGTGAAATAAATAGTCTGATAAATTGAAGGGAATACAAACAAATGCATTTCAAGTATGATTAACCATTTTAGCATAAATCACAACTTGGAAAATCTATTCATTTAATGGTAACCAGAACACTTTTTGTTAAGACTAAAGATCAGTTAGCTGAGAATATGCAAGTGGTTGTTCACATCTGGGGGAGTCAAGATTAGACAAGAATTGATGATGTGGGTGCAGAATGGAACACAGGCTCTAACATGCATTAGCAGTATGATTAAACCTAACTTTAGAATGGTTAAAGCCTCTGGTGTAGCTATGTATTTAAGGCATCTGCCCATATATGTAGGGGTAATTTCCCTTTCTGTAAAGTAGATATAGTTATGTGTGTTTGCTGTGAATTAAGAGACTGGAGTTTAAAATTAAAAAGTACTTTTTTTGAGTGTTTTATTGAAACAAATAGGCTGATAAAAAATGGCATAGGTCCAAACAGAGACAAGAAGTTGCGATTGCATATAAGATCAGCTTGCTAAACATTAATGCGTGCATTTAAGTTGAAAGTTGAAAACATATTCAAAACATTGTCATATAAAATATATGAAAATAATAGCATCTTATCAGAATGACTGCTTTACCAATCATATTATGTAATGTGAATGGCATTGTAGATATGGACAAAAAGCAGAGTCCTGAATTATTTTAAGAAGTGTGAGGTACAAATAACAGTGTTATAGGAGATGCAGAAATGAACATGTTAATTTGACAAAGAAAGGGTTTCAGAATGGTTAGTTATCAGACTTTCAGTGACAAAGGAAAAGGGGGATAATGATATGTATTGCGAGAATGACTCCAGTAATGATAGAGGAGGAGAAGAAAGACAACAAGTTATAGATTTGTGGTAATAAGAGGTAATTGGCAGGGAGGAAGGATTACATTGTCATGTATTTATATTCCAAAAACCTCAGTGAAAAACCTCAGTAGTCTAAAAACTATTTTGAGTTGATTTCCTAACCATGAGAAGGAGATTTACCTCGAGGATTTGGTTTGGAAGCACTGTTTGTTCAATTTTCCTTATATTTATATTCCACCTAAAACTACTATTAAGGAGCTTAAGATGATCCCAAAATGGCTGCACACTGAGTAACAGCTTAATTTTAGCTCTCCCAGTGTGCAAACAGAAACTCGGAAAAGAGTGACAGTGAAATTGTCTTTTTGGGTAAATTTCAGTTACTGGCTAGTAAGAGCAAAGCCTGGATGCCATCAAAGAAGAAAATTTAGAGAATCTGAAAGAAAATCAACCACAAAAGGTGTGGAGAAAACAATTGCCGGGAAGAATCTTGCAGCTGATCAGCAAAAAGCAGTTAAAGCTCCAGCTTTGGTACAAGACGTGACTTCCAGTATTCTAGAGGAAAAAAGTCAAAGTGCACAGAACTGATTAAAATAAATGAAACACTGAGAAGCATATCAAGTCAAATAACAAAAGGCTTGAAAAATGGAAGAATCTTTAAACAGATATTCAAATGAGCTGATAAAACTACAAAAATCTGAGGTCAAAAGGAAGAAAAGGCTGTCTGAGTATGAGACTCGAGATTTTGTGCTGTACCACAGAAACTGGAAGGAACAGACTCTGTTATTTTTACAAAAGCACAAATAAGCAACTGGACTGGTATTCCACAGCAGGAGTTGTTAATTGTACGGGCACAGCATGTGTATGCTCCAAATCTGGCCATGAGAAAGCAGCCAAGACCTCTAATTGTAAAGATGCAATCCTGCCAGCAGGAGTTCATTCTGAAAAAACTGTGGAAGAAGGATAAAGTACTAAATGTTGGAGACAATGGAGTGTTTGTAGAAAATATTTACTCACTGTAAAATAGGCAGAAGAGGAGTAACTTTATTCTACTGATCAAGGAATGTTGAGAAGCAGGTGTGAGATTGAAGTTGCTGTATCCAGCTATGTTCAGAATATTTTTTCCTGGAGCATCAAAGTTATTTTTTGATGCAGAACATGCTAAGGATGACATACAAAAGTTTGTCCAACAAAAAGTGATCTATCAAACAGAAGGGGATTCTGCTGCTTATTTTGATAATAAAGCTCATAGGGGGACTACACCAGTGAAACCTTTTCGAATGTTCCAAAGGAAAGTGCTTGAGAGATAGAAAAAAGCACAATATTTGACTAGAAGAACCAGGAGTGTGGTGGAAATGAACCAGAGACTGTAGCTGGGAGATAGAGATCAAAGAAAAGAAAACCAGCAACTCAGAAATTAATAAATAAATGGGGGATTACAAAGCATCAATCACATTTGTGAAATAAAGGCGGAACAAGAAAACCTTGAAATTTTGGACTTTTTTTTCTTTGTTAAACTTGTAGGGACTCCAAAGCATATGTCCTACTTCATGTCATTAATGTTTGGAAGAACATTAAAGAGAGGGAAATAGGAAGGTAAGAGGTAACTAAGTAAAACAGTGCTTGCTCTTAACAGTATTTGTATAAAACAGGACATATACTGCATGCTATAAAGTAAAGCTTTTTCAGTTACTTTTGTGTGTAATAGATACTAAAATAAACAGATGCCCCTTTTTTCCTTGTTCTTTCTTTCTTTTTCATTTTTAAGAAGTGTAGGCACAGCAGGAGAAAAGAGCATGATACAAGTAAAACTGATATGTTTTTTCTTACTTTTCCATAAGGGAATGACTGGATTAAGGCCCTTGGGTTGATCTTAACAAGTTATAAGGGGAAGCAAGTAAACAAAAAACATTGAATATAATGAAGTTTTTTCCTATAGCAAACAAATGTTCACAGATCAATATAAGAAGGTTATAGCGGAAGACAACTATGTATCTGGTTCTTATGCTTCTATGGAGACAAGCTGTTAAGGGCAATAAAAACCGAACACTCCTGTCATTCAGTGGCTAAAAGATAATATTTTCTGAAGACATTCAAGTTGTTTTCTACATCTGGGATAGGAATAAAGATAAGACAAAAATATAACTCAGTACAAGTAGAGGCACATGCTGTAGCATGTGTCTTAGCATGGATAACCTTCATTATAGGTCAGTTTAGGCCTGTGAGTATAGCTCTGGGAAAGTTGTTCCTATTAGAAGGTTAAATTTCATTATTTGAACATGTGCATAGTTTTGTGTGTTATGGGGATGTTTTGGGGAGTGTTTTTTCTGTTTGTTTGAGGATTTTCATTAAAGCAAAAGTCTTGTAAGATGTGACATAGGCTCAAAAGGATATGACAAGAAACAACTGCATAAAAGATCAACCTGCCAAACACTAGTGCTTGCATATAACACAAAAGCTGATACTAGACATTTTAAAAAAGCTGTTATGCATAACAGGTGGCAAGTATAATCATCATAATGGCATCACTTGCCATATAATCTGAATGTGAATGGTCCTACAGGTGTATACAAAAAAGAGTAGTGAACTATATTAAAAAATGCAGAGTGCAAATAGCTGTGCTACAGGAGACACATTTTGGAAAGTACCGAGCATGTGAATTTGATAAAGGAAGGATTTCAGGATGGTTATTCAGTGGAATATCTGGACAAAAGAAAAGGGGATACTTAATTGCTAGAGGAGCTCCAGTAGTGATAGAAGAGGGAAAAAACTAAATAATGGTAAAGGGGCTACTGGCAAAGGAGTAGGATTAAGCTGGCATGTATTTATATTCCATCTAAAACTGCTACAGTGGAGCTTAAGAAAATTCTGGGAGAAATAATCAGCTTTCAGCAGGGAATATTACATGTTAAGTTGTCCATCTCACCTTTGTTCTTGCTGTTTGGGTTTGGAGCCGATCCTCAGCTCCAACTCGGCCATCTTCTATAGTTCGAGAGCTGTTTACTGGCTCGAGGCTACATCTTATCCCAGCATGCCCAGCATCCACTACCCAGATCTCGTTTGCTGCTTCAGCTGCGAGGTTGCTTCCTTACTGGCTCAGGCTTAGTATAGTTTTTTTTAATCAATATATTGTGGTTTATTCTTGAAATTTTGTCAAGTATTTGTCTATTTTTTGTCTAGATAATATTCCTTTATCCCTTTTATCATTTTCTTGTGTATTTTAGCTTGTTGGCCATCGCTCCATAACTCGCAGGCCTTCTGTTTCCCTTGAACTCGTTTAAATTAGAGAGTTCTCCCCTCCCTCTTAGGATAGCCGTTTAAATTAGAGGCTTTGCTTTCTGTTCCTTAACTGTATAAAAAAAAAGTCTATTTGTTTCTTGTTTTTTGTAGTTTAACTTTTTATTATAGTTGTTGCGGTTGTTGTTACTATAATGTCTAAAGATATCAAGGTGTCTGGCTTCAAAAAGTGTGACTCATGCTGTCAGAAAATGTCTCTGATAGATGGGCACACTAGTTGTGTATATTGTTTGGGCGCTGTTCACCTGCAGGTCTCCTGTTGTATATGTCACTCTTTTAGTCCAAGGGTCCTGCAGGAGCGCAAAAACAAATTAATCCTTCGAAGATTATTGAAGCCTCAGGATTCTCCGGCTAAAAGTACTCAGCCAGCGAATTCTCCTAGGTCTGTCAAGCCGTCGGCTGCACCTTTGGAGCTGACTCCTTTACTTGACCAACCAGGTATGTCGGTGCCGGCTGGCACCGACAAGACAACTCCTCCATCGGCTCCATCTGCTATTTCGGAGCTGTCTCAGAGCCAAAAGAGACTGAGGTCTCCGTCCTTGGAGTCCATCCACTTGGCACCTCAGTCACCTTTGTTACAGAGTGAACGTAGCCATCATTCTTCCCACTCCTCTTGATCCTCTAGATTATCGGATCATGATGTGGAGAAAGTAGTAAGGTTGCTTAAGTCACAGGCACTGGATTTCTGTTTCTCCTCCAACTACATTTAGCTCAGAGCTGGAGACCATGGATCCGCAGGTAGTAGAACCGTCGACGCCAATTATCATCTCTCCTTCGGTTCCATTGTCGGCTCCAATTACCTCAATCATACCTTCTATCAAGGGATCTGGGCGCCGAGGCTCTCTCGTCGGCTCCAAGGGGGGGGAGTGGCATCGAACCCTTGTTCGACCCTGTTCTCCCCCTCGGAGCTTCGGCGCAGGTGAGCTCGGCTCCAACATCGGCCTCGGAGCCGTCACCCTCGACGCGGAGAAAGACTCCTGTTTCTTCAGAGCCGGAGCTTTCTCTGCCTATAGGTCGGGATGCCTTCGAGGTCATGCGGAGTGTGTTGTCCCCCAAAACAGCTCTACTGCCAGCTCCATCGGCTCCTCCCCCCATGGTGTCTTTTCCAAACTCTACTCCTCCTCCAGACCCCAAGCGTAGGGAACCTATGCCTCAGGACACCCCATTGGGTGATTCCTCTTCTTCCGAAGCCTCCCCTGGTCACTCGGAGGAGCCTCCTCGGAAGAAGAAGTGCAAGAGGAAGCACATAGACTCCCCTGAGTCTGTCACTTCAGATACAGACATGGATGAATCGGAAGGGTCCCCAAGGTCCCCCTCTGAAGATGTTTCATTCTCAGACATCCTTGAAATGCTTAGACAGAGGAGGGACTGGACTTCCCTAGCCCCTACCGAGGACGAGTCTGTATACTTGGACGCATTCAGTTCCTGACCTTCCACCTCCTGGGTATCTCCTCCTTTCGATTCACACATGTCTGTAGTGGCTCGAAAGGCTTGGTCAGCTCCAGATTCTGTAGAACCTACTCTGAGGAGACCAAATTTATTACAGCCCCCCAGGGCAAGCAATTCCTCTCCAAAGGTGTGCCTGTTGATGCCATGGTGGTAGCAGCAGCCACCAAGAAAGAGTTAGCAGAAACCTCTTCATCTGTTCATCCTCCGAACAAAGAGTCTTGGATGATGGACAGATATGGAAAGCGAATGTTTGCTTCAGCGACCTTTTCAACTATCTATGCCATTTTACACTTCTTCAAAGGGATCTCCTGAAAGAGCTTGGAGATACCCTTCAAGATCCTACAGCTGAGGGAGCACCAGCCAAAGTAGCTTCTCAGCTTGCGACTCAATTCGATAGTCAACTGCTCCATGAGGCTGATTTCCTATGCAGCCGATGAAGCGAGCAAAGCCACAGGGACAGGTGTAGCTCTCAAGAGACATGCTTGGATGCGGCTGTGTCAGTTTGTGGAACATTTTCGAGCGTCCTTCACCAATACTCACTTTGATGGCTCCTTTCTCTTTGGGCCTCAGGTGAAAGACACGGTGACCATGTGTGAGCAGGAAGGTAAGACTCTCTCTGCCTTGGGAGTCTGTTTTTCTACTCCTTCCAGACCTTATCCCAAGGGTCAGAAGAGCGGAAAGATGTGGTTCCGAAAATCCCAGGGACCCTTGCCCGACACACGTGGTGATTTTTCCCCCAGGGGCAGAGGGGGAAACAACAACAACAGATGGCACCCTCATGGCAGAGGGGGACCGCAAAACCAGGGTGACAGAGAAACCTTCTCTGCCAAACCCTTCCAGCATCCCTGAAGGGTTGCCCGACTGCTCACCTCTGGAGGCAGTCGGGAGAAGACTTTCGCTGTACCCAAAAGCCTGGCAAAATATAACAAAAGACAGATGGATACTATCCATCATATCCGGAGGTTACAAAATTCCCTTCCATCAATCCCCCATGGAATCGAAAAAGCCCATCCCAGATATCCCACCCAATCTAAGGGATCAAGCAGTCACAGAAGTCTCAAGACTGCTAAGAAAAAAGAGCCATTCAAGAAGTCCCTGCAGACCAACTAGGATCCGGAACTTACTCAAGATTCTTTTTAGTACCCAAAAAGACAGGGGACTGGAGACCAATACTGGATCTCAGCAGATTGAACAAATCTGTACAAAAAGAAAAGTTCCGGATGGTGACACTGCAGTCCATATTCCCTTTTCTGGGTCAGGACAATTGGATGTGCTCGATAGATCTTCAGGACGTGTACTATCATATCAAGATGGACAGACGCTCCAGGAGATTTCTTCGCTTCCGGGTGGGGGCCAGTCATTACCAGTTCAGAGCTCTGCCCTTTGGTCTCACCTCAGCCCCCAGCGTGTTCACCAAGTGTATGGCAGTAGTCACGGCTCACCTGAGGCATCAAAGATTCCAGGTGTTTCCCTATCTAGATGACTGGCTCCTGACTGCTACCACCAGGCGTTAACTCTTAGAGGCACGGGATTATACAATCACATCATGCACGTAAATTTCGAAAAATCTGCCTTGTTGCCCTGTCAGTCTATCACATACATAGGAGCAGAATCAAAAGAAATGTTTGCAAGATTACCTCAGGAAAGAGTTTCCACTATTCGTCAACAAGTGTTAATTCTAATGCAGAGCAAAAGGGTTCAAGTCAGACATGTCCTCCAAGTTCTACGCTCCATGGCAGCTGCCATTCTTCTTGTCCCATTAGCATGTTTCCACATAAGAATCCTTCAGTGGCTTCTTTTCACACAGTGGTCTTTCCAGGAACTACCAGTGTCCCACATGATCCTGATCACAGAAACATGCAAAAGGAACCTTTCTTGGTGGATGGTCTCCCCACTAGTAATTCAGGGCAGACCTTTCATACAACCCCCTCCGGTAGCCACAGTGACCACGGACGCCTCCCTGATAGGGTGGAGGGGGGGCATTATTTAGGCAGGACAGTCCAAGGCACTTGGCAACCTCATGAGTACCATCTACATATCAATGTCCTAGAAATGAGAGCGGTTCTCCTAACGTTGCAAGCCCTTCAAGACTCTCTTCCTTCCGGGACCATTGCAGTCCAAACGGACAACATGTCAGTGGTGTGGTACATCAACAAACAGGGCGGGACCAGGTCTTACCCCTTTTTTCGAGAAGCACTCAGACTGTGGCAATGGGCGATTTCCTCCCGTTTTCTGATAGCAATGCACATCCCTGGGAAATCCAATGTCATAGCGGACAGGCTCAGCAGAGTTATCCTCATGCCTCACGAGTGGTCTCTGTATCAGGAAGTTACGGTTCTTATCTTCCGCAAATGGGGACAGCCTTGCTGCGACCTATTTGCCACTCCTGTCAACAACAAATGCAGCAGCTACTTCTCCCTACTTCCTCTTCCAGGTCATATACCCAGAGATGCTCTAGTCCACGATTGGCCTCAGGGACTCCTTTATGCTTTTCCCCCTTTTTCCCCTAATTCCGAGACTCTTACAGAAAGCAAAATCGTTGGGTTGCAAAATGATCCTCATTGCTCCATATAGGCTTCGACAGATATGGTTCCCGTTCCTACACCTCCACCCTCTGGATCAACCATGGATTCCGGACCCAGTTCCAGATCTTCTGATTCACCAGTCAGGTGGGTTGCACCAATCCCTTCAAACTCTCCAGCTCACAGCTTGGTTACTCCACTTCCAACCTTAGCCAGGCTTTCCAATATCTCCCCAGCAGTCCGTGATATTATTGTTTCCTCACATAAGTCTACTACGAGGAAAACGTATGCTAGTAAATGGAAACGGTTTTCTTACTGGGCAGAATCTAGAAATTTGGATCCTTTCTCAGCCCCAGTCCATGAAATTCTTGAATTTCTAGCACAGCTTTTTCAGTCTGGTGCGGCTTCCGCTACCATTAGAGTACAGCTAGCTGCCATTTCTAATTTTCATGTAGGTATGTTTAATTCTAGCATAATGTCTCATAAGCTCTGGAAGGCCTTTGAACATCTCTTCTTAGACCCCCAGTTAGAGATCCTCCTCCTCCTTGGGATCTCAATTTAGTTTTAGCTTCCTTAATTTTGCCTCCCTTTGAAGCAGCAGCATCATGTTCCTTAAAATTTCTTTCTTGGAAGACACTTTTTCTGGTTGCTATCACTTTAGCTAGACTTGTCTCAGAACTTCAAGCACTATGTGTTCGTCCTCCTTACCTGGTGTTTCACAAGGACATAGTTTCTCTGAGGACCAGTCCATCCTTTATTCCTAAAGTCTGCTCAGAGAACAATTTAAATCAACCCATAGATCTCCCAGTTTTCCTTCCCAATCACAGCAACAAGGCAGAATACAAGCTCCACCAACTGGATGTGCACCGACAATTGCGTTTTTACCTTCATAGAACTAAGGAACTAAGAAAGTCAGACCAGTTATTTCTTTCTTATGCTTTCAACAAACAAGGCCTTTCAGTTTCTAAGGTGACCTTATCCAGATGGTTATCTGATACTATTGCCTTTATTTATCAGTTACAAAATAAAGAGTTACCAGCTAAACCAAAAGGTCATTCTACTAGAGCATTAGCCACCTCTGTAGCCTTTCAGTCTAGGTTGCCCATAGACTCAATCTGTGCAGCTGCCACTTGGGCAAACCCTCATACTTTTATCTCTCATTACAAGTTGCATATGGTCTCCCGGAGCAGAGCTTCCTTTGGCTCTACTGTTCTGAAGAGTCTTTTAAAATGAGCCCCCTGGGATTTTAGGTGCTAGGGACACTGTCCCAAACAGCAAGAACGAAGGCGAGATGGACAACTTAACATAAAGAAGTTATGTACCTACCATAACGTTCCATGTTAGTTGTCTTCATCTCGCCTTCCTTCTTGCACCCCTCCCTTCTTCCCCCTTCCTAGAGGATTGTGAGGAGTTCCCTTTTGTTTTCACTGGCTGAGCATCTTTTATTACTTCACATGCCAGGTAATTTATAACTCTTTCCTTGTTTAGGTGTATTGGACAACCAGTTTTTAGGAACTGGTTTCTCTACTTATGCCTAGTGTGCGCTATCACAAACGAGATCTGGATAGCTGACGCTGGGCATGCTGGGATAAGGGGTAGCCTCGAGCCAGTAAACAGCTCTTGAGCTATAGAAGATGGCCGAGGTGGAGCCGAGGATTGGCTCCGAACCCAAACAGCAAGAAGGAAGGCGAGATGAAGACAACTAACATGGAACGTTATGGTAGGTACATAACTTCTTTTTATGGGTGGGGATTGGAATTTGATTTGCAACAGTGAGGATGTATCTGGAGGGCCTGGAAGGGAAATATAGCAAAAGAAGATAATTTTTGATGAAAATTATGAAAATATTTGGTATGAGAGATGTGATTTCAGTAGTAGGAGCTTTGAGACAATTTGCATATTATTCCTCAAGGTACAAAAACTGAGCTAGGGTAGACAGAAATAATATTTCACAGAAACGTGTGCATTTAATTGAAAGTTTTGATAGACATTCATTAACTATTTCAGATCACATACCAGTAATAGCTAAAATAAAAATGCAGGGTAATGAAAATGAGACATTGGCACTTTCCCTTAAAGAGAGAGGAATTTAAGGATGGTTAGTGGAAATTATTTGGGAGTTATTAAGGAAGATAGAAATGTATTCAGAAAATATAGCTAGGGATTATGATAAAATGAAAGTGGAGTTTAAAAAAGGGTAGAAATAAAAGAAGAAGTGATATGGTTGAAGTAACAAGAATTATTTAGAGGGACCAACAAAGGTTAAAGTATCGCAGAATGGGGGGATCTTAGAGAACAAGAACAGGCCTAACTGCAGAGTGCTAAAGAGAAAATAAGGGATTATCTGGATAATATGGATGAGTTTAGAAAGATTGCTGTTTTGCAGCTGTTTTTTTGATAACTCCAGAGCAGAAAAGCTTTTACCATGACATCTCAGGCAATAGAAAATAGAAGGAGTTGTTGCCAAACTTAGGGAGCCTATAACAAGGAAAATAACCAGAGATCCTATAGAGATATTAGAAATATTTTGAAAATTTTATGAAAATCTGTATAAAGCAGAGAAATTTGCAAATCAAGAAAAAGTACAAATGGGAATGTTTGTGGAAGAATTAAATATGCCGACATTAGCAGTAGATGAGGCTCAATTACTAACAGGATATGAGGAGATGAGTTAAAATGCTGATGTATAACCAATCTACACAAAAGTCTCCAGGAATTGATGGTATGCCTGTGGAAGTTAGGATGGAAGAAAGTGATAAAGATCTAGAAGGTTTTGTTTAACAGTATTTTAAAGGAGAACCACCAATATCCTGGAAGAAAGGTGTGGTGGCGCTAAAACCTAAAGATGATAAAGATCTATTAGATACAGCTTCATATAGGCTCATTTATATTTTAAGTCATGCTTATAAAGTGTTTGTCTATAATGGCTAAAAGAATGGCAAAGACGGTGCCCAACTTGATAGATATGGATCAGTGTGGTTTTGTGGAGGGGAAACAAACAAACAATTGGCAGCATTATTAGAACAAAGATGTTTTGGAGGAAGAATGAGGTTTAAGGGAAGGCAAGAACTGAATGAGCTATGTAATATTTGATGGACAATGACTGTACAAAAGATTACATTTGATGTATCAGATAGACATTGTAGGTATTCTTGAACTAGGACTTTTTATGCACAGCTCTATCCATAAGTTCAAAGGTAATTGCTAGGCTAACAACCTCAGGGACTCTCTTAAGGCTTGCCATGGTGCCCAAGGTGAGAATCAAACCCTGTACTTTGTGTCAGTGAGCTTAACCATTATGCCAGCCCACAACTAACTGTATATGTTTGTAACTGAAAATGTCATTTTTACATTTATATAAATGTGTGATTGTCTTTGTCATACGTGATAATTCAATAAAGATGTTTCTTATTTTAAAAAAAAAGATCATCTGCTGATGACCAGCTGCGGAGAGGCAAAAAATAAATAACAGAACAATAATGATCCAGAGGGAAGTGGAGTATAAGAAAATATCACTGTTTTGGTGGGTTTTGATGCAGACAAAGCATTCAGCAGAGTAAGCTGGGATTGTATGAGTAGGACAATGCAAGCATTTGAAATCCCTGATAAAATAATAAATAGCAAAGCTTAAAATCTTGCGGTTACCTGTAAGGGCTGTGAAAGCCTGTCATGTCTCAGGTTAGAAGTATCACTGTGGAGCCCTTTTCTTTTGCGCAGTTCTAGTTACTGGTGCTATGTTAGTTTCCATGGTAAAGCAAAGCTATTCTTCTTGTCCAGCCTCTAGGGAGCAAAGTTACTTGCTAGAGAATTTTCCAGCAGGTTAGGTTTGGTAAAAGAAAGAAAGAAGCCTGGAAACAGTTCATTCTGAATCAGTCCCGTAAGCACTATTTTGGCTTATTGATAAAATAATAAAGTTGATTAGGAGGATATATGAGGGATCGGAGGTGAAAATTAAAGGGGTGTCCTCACTCACAAGTTTGAGCAGAGGAACCAGGCAGGGGTGTCCTCCATCCCCTTTGTTATTTTCATTATATTTAGAACCATTAGCAAAGAAAATAAGAGACTCCTAAATTCAAGGATATAATTGGTATGGTAATCAAGAAAAGTTGGCTTTGTTTGCAGATGATATTGTTTTGAACCTGATAAAACCAGAAAAGGATATTTCAGTGTTGTGGAACATTCTCAGACAGTTTCAAGTCTTTTCGGGATACAAAATTACTGAAGATAAAAATAAAGGCAATAACTATAAACTGTATTCCCATGCGGATTGGTTCAGCAGTACCCATATTTATAGGGATATCATAAAATGAAGTACTTAGGAGTATGAATTAAAAAGGATTCTGTTATAGCAGCTAAGGATATGTAGGAAGAGACTAAAAAGATAATACAAAAACTGAGAAATTGGAAGCTTTGCTGTATGGATATGGATAGCAAGATATAAGCAGTGAAAATATTTTAGTCCCTTTAATTTTATACCCAGGTCAAGTATATTTTTATCAGCCAGAGGATAAGTTATGGATAGCAATTAATAAAGAGTTGAAGGATTTTATCTGGGAGAGAAAGAGGACAAGAGGCCAGTGAAATAAGCTAATCCTTTCAACAGAACAAGGTGGTTTGGGATTACCTGATTTCAATGGGTATTTCAGAGCTACATAGTTAAGGCTCCTATACATAGCACAAGCAGAAACCTATAATTCAAAGTGGAAAGGGATGATGATGAAACGGGAAATTCAAGAAATAAGGAGAGACTGGGATTTTGGATGCATATCCTTAAGGAGAATAACAATAACCATAAAGAGTATTATATTCATAAAGTAGCAGATAATATTCTAAGAACTAGGCCAACACAGGTGTGGCAAAAAGGAGATTTTGCCAATATGAATGAGTTTAGGGATACAGAGAATAGTCAAGAGGAGGCTGGAATTTACTGGAAAAAACTGGCAAAGGAACCAAGATATTTGTAGCAAATGATTAGAGAGGGAAAGGTAATAGAATGGAAAAGGGCCAAGAATTAATTTAGTCTGCTGCTGGAGATTGCTTTCCCTATCGAGGATTGACAACAGAGTATAGGCAAAGATAAAGGAATAGTGGGGATCCTAGGTGAAAGATCAGCACTGGGAGAGTTTTTGCAACAATTTAGAACAGAAGCTGCTGTTGAGAAAAGGGATAATTATTAGAGCATATAAAATATTGCATAGTAACTATAGGAATCAATCAGAGGAGGTTGGAAAGAGAGATTGGATAAGCAATCCACAATAAACAATAGAGGATATATGTATGGCTCCCAGATATGCAACAAAGTCTAGATTAGATTTAGGATCTTTGCTTGCAAGTGTTTACATAGATATTTTTATATTATACACCAATCCGACTCCAAAGAATTTTTCCTCAGGTAGATTGCAAATGTTGGAGGTGTGATTGGCAAGAAAGAGGTAATTGGGAACATATTTTTGAGAGTGTAATGAGTGGCAGACTTTAAAACTTCTGTACAGATTTCTCTGTCAGAAATACTGGGTGAGTGAGCAAATTGATGTAACCAATGATTTTTTTTTAGCTGTGATATAGAATCAGAATTTCCTAGACATAGTAGAGCCTTATTGAGTTTAATTCTGATGGCTGCCAAAAAAGCAGTTAATAGAAAATGGAAATCAAAGTCTAAACTAACTATACTAGAAGTAGTGAATATAGGTACAGAGGTAAAATAACTGGAAGTGGGACCTTTATAAAAGGGTAGGAGCAAATTATGTAGCAAAAAAAGGGACTTGTGGAAACAATACAGGCAGACTAATATTTGAAAGAGGAATGAGGTTTAAGGGAAATCAGGAATGTAATGAGCTATGTAATGTTTGACAGACACTGACTGTATTGAAGATTATATATGATGTATAATGTTTGCAAATCAAAGTATGTCAATATGGTTTGTTTTCATTTATATAAAATAGGATTGTTTATATGATAATAGATAATTTAATAAAGATGTTTCTTGTTTAAAATAGTAATACCTACATTTATGGTGACCTGATAAGACAACATATTTATGTTCTGGATTGAAAAGGATTCTGTTATGGCACCTGAGGCTATGTGGGAAGAGACTAAACAGAAAATAATACAAAAACTGAGATGTTGGAAGTTCTTGATAGTGGATATGGATAGTGAGGTACAAGCAGTGAATATGTATCTAGTCACTTTAGTATGACATACAAGAATTTATTTGTGAAGGAAGGAGGGGCAAGAGTTAGATGGGATATGCTGTTTCTCTGCATAGAGCAAGATGGTTTAGGATTCCCAGATTTGAAAATGTACTTTAGAGCTACAAAGTTAGGGCTCAAGTTTGTAACACAAGCAGGAAACTGCAAATCAAAGTGGAAAGAAATTATGTTGAAATGGAAGGGGTTTTCAAAATAAAGAGAGAGTAGGATTTTGGATGCAGGCCTTCAAGGAGAACACTAACTACTTAGACTATTATATTTACAAAGTAGAAGAAAGCATTTTGAGAACTAAACCAACAATGGGAATGGAGAAACAAGAGTTTATCAACAGGGGTGTGTGCAATAGGGGCATAGAATATAGGTACTAGGGAGCTGTAATTTATTGGGTAAAATGAGCAAAGGAACCAAAGTGTTGGTAGTAAATAACTAGAGAGACAAAGTCATAGAGTGGGATGAGACCAAGCATAAGTTTTGACTGCAGGTTGGAGACTAGCTTCCCTACCAGGGATTGACAGTAGAGTGTAGGTAAAGGGAAGAGGGTAACAGAGTGTTAAATGAAAAAACAGCTCTGGTTAACTTTATACTTGAGTCTAGAACATAAACTGTTATTAAAAATGGATAAAATTAGTAGGGCATGTGGAATAATGCATGGAAACTGTAAGAATCAATCAGAAGAGGTTAGAAAAGACTAGGAAATGAAAATGGATAAGCAATATACAAAGGCACATTGTATGGTCCCCAAGTACGCAACAAAATCTAGAATCTTAAGGATTTTTGAATAGAAGTATTTGCATGGGTGCTGTTACACCCCAAGTAGACGTTATAGGATTTTTCCACAGGTAGACAGTTTTTGTTGGAAGTGCAATGGGAAAGAGAAGGGTACTTGACAACACATTTGTTTGGGGAATGCAATTAATTGGTTGATTTTAAAAAAAGTCTACCTGATATTTTGTCATTAATGTTGGGGAAAGAGTTATTGTAACAAAGGGAATTATGTTTTTGAGCTAGGATATACAGACTGAATTGCCTAGACATAGTAAGACCCTACTATTGGCTGTCAAAAAAGCAATTAGCAGAAAATAGAAATCAAAAACAAAACCAACTGTAACAGAATTAGTGAAGATGTAAAAAGGGAAGGAACAAATTTCATGGCAGTAAATGGAATGTGGGAATAATACATGATGCAGAATAATGTTCAGGAGGAGGAGTGAAATTTCAGGGAAGGCAAGACGTGAACAATCTATGTAATGTTAAATTGAATAGAAATTGTTAAGAAAGAAACTATTTATATATTTATTTATTTGTTTATTTATTTCAATTTTGTTTGCCGGGAAGATCTGACTGATCCAAATGGCCTGTTTCAGCTAAGGCCTGGGGAGATAAGCTCCATAGTTATACAGAGAATGCACACATATGGATAGTGTGCAATGTAGCAAATGTGTAATGCATGAAAAGAAAAAAAAAATCATTGTAATGGTCTGTTTCTCTATTATAACTGTATGTGTATCCATATCACTGTCTAGTTAGTGAAGTTAGTAAAGGTGTTAAAGAAAATGAGCACCATTTCAAAACAGTGCTAAGTCGTAAAATACATTTTTAATGTATTTCTGAATGTTAAAATAGCTTCTCTTAATGTGAAGTAAATATAAAGTAAGACAGACCTGCGTACTTTATTCTGTTGATAGATGCCTCTCCAGAGATTTAAATTGCTACACAGTACAAATTTAATGCACTACAAAAATGTTGCCACATAAGTTTGTGTATGTACAGCAGACCATAAAGCCACCTCCATTGAATTGTATCAAAGATAGAGAGAGAGACAGAGAGAGAGAAAGATGGAAAAATGTAAATATACAGTGAGGTTATTTGAAAAAGAGAATGCATTTCTTGTTTTTAAATAATGACAGTACACTGTAGTATTATCATAGGTGATCCATACATCTGTCCACGGTGCAAGGCAGTAATTGCACACTGTATACGACTGCTACAGCTGAACTCCCTATAACTGTCATTTAAAGGTTGCTGAATTATAAGGGAGTCACAGCAAAGCTGCAAATAAAGGCTGAGAAAAGAAGGGCTAGGAAAACAGCTTCATATTTACCCTGTGATCAGTAGCTTAGCTAGGGCAGGACAAAGAGGGTAATGCTCCAGGTGCATAGTGTTAGAGGATGCAATCAGCCATCAGATCCATCAGCCTGAGCACCGTATCCCTCTGTGTGTGGTCTAAACTGTAGCAATTGCAAGCAGTTTGATACCATTTAGAAGATTTTTTTTAAACTGAAACCTTAGAGATGTAGCACTCCCTGCAGAGTATAAACTGTAGCAACTGCTTGCTACATTTTTTTTTTTTTTTTTTTTTTTTTGCTTGAAGAGCTGAAGGTTGGGGTGCTAGTTCACGGTACAGGTACAGGACACTAGTTGAGCCAGCTATGCTTTTGCTGTGATTCAGAAAGGCTCAATACAATACAGAAGTCTTATCTTGAAAGGTTTATACATTGCAGTAAGACTTTCTGATTCATAAACTGGTCTCCCATTTTTGTTTTCCCCTTGCAGGGGTCTTAGCATGGAGAGTGGTCTTGTGAGCTATGCTCCATGCTAATGCATCAGTCTGGGGAGTGGCTAATGCTAGTTATCCATGTGCTTTCCCCAGAAAATGTTAGCAGAGCCCACTTTACTAAGTCAAGATTCAGAGAATCATGCAACTAAATAATTTATTTCATTGTGGAGGAAAGAAATGAAGGCTATCTTTTGATGTAGGTCACAAATTCACTCCTGTCTGAGTACTAACGGTAGAGGTAAGTCCAGCAAAGCCATGGGAGATCGGACTGTGTGTGCATGTCTGTATGGTCATGAATGAGACTGAATGTGTGCATGTTTGTGTGTCATTAGATATGGTATTCCTGTGTGCGTGTGTGTAAGTGTTGCAGCATGAATGCAAGTTTGTGGTTAAGTGCTTCTGTCATGAGTATGAGCAACTGTGATGAGGCTTTTGTGGATGACTGGAGGCTTTGTGTGGATACACTTGCCTTTGCTAATGTGGCATAGCCTGCTAGGAGGAACACTGACACTGCCAGGTTTAACTGCGTAACATTCGACTCCGTGAATGATAATGAGCC